>NC_073694.1:14206034-14506034 GCF_029784165.1 Wyeomyia smithii
AAAATGATCCCAAATTGAGCTCAGAATAGCCGAAATCGCCTTCTAAAGGGCAGAAAAGGCCAAAAAAGAAAATGATCCCAAATTGAGCTCAGAATGGCCGAAATCGCCTTCTAAAGGCCAGAAAAGGCCAAATTAGAAAATGATCCCAAATTGAGCTCAGAATCACCGAAATCGCCTTCTAAAGGGCAGAAAAGGCCAAAAAAGAAAATGATCCCAAATTGAGCTCAGAATGGCCGAAATCGCCTTCTAAAGGCCCAAAAAAAATGATCCCAAATTGAGCTCAGAATGGCCGAAATCGCCTTCAAAAGGCCAGAAAAGGCCAACAAAGAAAATGATCCCAAATTGAGCTCAGAATCACCGAAATCGCCTTCTAAAGGCCAGAAAAGGCCAAAAAAGAAAATGATCCCAAATTGAGCTCAGAATGGCCGAAATCGCCTTCTAAAGGCCAGAAAAGGCCAAAAAAGAAAATGATCCCAAATTGAGCTCAGAATGGCCGAAATCGCCTTCTAAAGGCCAAAAAAAATGATCCCAAATTGAGCTCAGAATGGCCGAAATCGCCTTCAAAAGGCCAGAACAGCCAACAAAGAAAATGATCCCAAATTGAGCTTAGAATGACCGAAATCGCCTTCTAAAGGGCAGAAAAGGCCAACAAAGAAAATGATCCCAAATTGAGCTCAGAATAGCCGAAATCGCCTTCTAAAGGCCAGAAAAGGCCAAAACAGAAAATGATCCCAAATTGAGCTCAGAATAGCCGAAATCGCCTTCAAAAGGCCAGAACAGCCAACAAAGAAAATGATCCCAAATTGAACTCAGAATAGCCGAAATCGCCTTCTAAAGGCCCAAAAAAATGATCCCAAATTGAGCTCAGAATGGCCGAAATCGCCTTCAAAAGGCCAGAACAGCCAACAAAGAAAATGATCCCAAATTGAGCTTAGAATGACCGAAATCGCCTTCTAAAGGGCAGAAAAGGCCAACAAAGAAAATGATCCCAAATTGAGCTCAGAATAGCCGAAATCGCCTTCTAAAGGCCAGAAAAGGCCAAAACAGAAAATGATCCCAAATTGAGCTCAGAATAGCCGAAATCGCCTTCTAAAGGCCAGAAAAGGCCAACAAAGAAAATGATCCCAAATTGAGCTCAGAATAGCCGAAATCGCCTTCTAAAGGCCAGAAAAGGCCAAAAAAGAAATTGATCCCAAATTGAGCTCAGAATAGCCGAAATCGCCTTCTAAAGGCCAGAAAAGGCCAACAAAGAAAATGATCCCAAATTGAGCTCAGAATAGCCGAAAGCGCCTTCAAAAAGCCAGAAAAGGCCAACAAAGAAAATGGTCCCAAATTGAGCTCAGAATAGCCGAAATCGCCTTCTTAAGGTCAGAAAAGGCAAACAAAGAAAATGATCCCAAATTGAGCTCAGAATAGCCGAAATCGCCTTCTAAAGGCCAGAAAAGGCCAAAAAAGAAAATAATCCCAAATTGAGCTCAGAAAGGCCGAAATCGCCTTCTGAAGGCCAGAAAAGGCCAACAAAGAAAATGATCCCAAATTGAGCTCAGAATAGCCGAAACCGCCTTCTAAAGGCCAGATAAGGCCAAAAAAGAAAATGATCCCAAATTGAGCTCAGAATAGCCGAAATCGCCTTCTAAAAGCCAGAAAAGGCTAAAAAGCAATTGATCCCAAATTGAGCTCAGAATATCCGAAATCGCCTTCTAAAGGCCAGAAAAGGCCAACAAAGAAAATGATCCCAAATTGAGCTCAGAATAGCCGAAAGCGCCTTCTAAAGGCCAGATAAGGCCAAAAAAGAAAATGATCCCAAATTGAGCTCAGAATAGCCGAAATCGCCTTCTAAAAGCCAGAAAAGGCTAAAAAGCAATTGATCCCAAATTGAGCTCAGAATAGCCGAAATCGCCTTCTAAAGGCCAGAAAAGGACAACAAAGAAAATGATCCCAAATTGAGCTCAGAATAGCCGAAAGCGCCTTCAAAAGGCCAGAAAAGGCCAACAAAGAAAATGATCCCAAATTGAGCTCAGAATAGCCGAAATCGCCTTCTAAAGGCCAGAAAAGGCCAACAAAGCAAATGATCCCAAATTGAGCTCAGAATAGCCGAAATCGCCTTCTAAAGGCCAGAAAAGGCCAAAAAAGAAAATGATCCCAAATTGAGCTCAGAATGGCCGAAATCGCCTTCTAAAGGCCAGAAAAGGCCAAAGAAGAAAATGATCCCAAATTGAGCTCAGAATAGCCGAAATCGCCTTTCAAAGGCCAGAAAAGGCCAACAAAGAAAATGATCCCAAATTGAGCTCAGAATAGCCGAAATCGCCTTCTTAAGGCCAGAAAAGGCCAACAAAGAAAATGATCCCAAATTGAGCTCAGAATAGCCGAAATCGCCTTCTAAAGGCCAGAAAAGGCCAAAACAGAAAATGATCCCAAATTGAGCTCAGAATAGCCGAAATCGCCTTCTAAAGGCCAGAAAAGGCCAACGAAGAAAATGATCCCAAATTGAGCTCAGAATAGCCGAAATCGCCTTCTAAAGGCCAGAAAAGGCCAAAAAAGAAGATGATCCCAAATTGAGCTCAGAATGGCCGAAATCGCCTTCTAAAGGCCAGAAAAGGCCAACAAAGAAAATGATCCCAAATTGAGCTCAGAAAGGCCGAAATCGCCTTCTAAAGGCCAGGAAAGGCCAAAGAAGAAAATGATTCAAAATTGAGCTCAGAATGGCCGAAACCGCCTTCTAAAGGCCAGAAAAGGCCAAAAAAAAATGATCCCAAATTGAGCTCAGAATGGCCGAAATCGCCTTCTAAAGGCCAGAAAAGGCCAAAAAAGAAAATGATCCCAAGTTGAGCTCAGAATAGCCGAAATCGCCTTCTAAAGGCCAGAAAAGGCCAACAAAGAAAATGATCCCAAATTGAGCTCAGAAAGGCCGAAATCGCCTTCTAAAGGCCAGAAAAGGCCAAAAATTAAAATGATCCCAAATTGAGCCGAAATCGCCTTCTGAAGGCCAGAAAAGGCCAAAAAAGAAATTGATCCCAAATTTAGCTCAGAATAGCCGAAATCACCATCTAAAGGCCAGAAAAGGCCAACAAAGAAAATGATCCCAAATTGAGCTCAGAATAGCCGAAAGCGCCTTCAAAAAGCCAGAAAAGGCCAACAAAGAAAATGGTCCCAAATTGAGCTCAGAATAGCCGAAATCGCCTTCTTAAGGTCAGAAAAGGCAAACAAAGAAAATGATCCCAAATTGAGCTCAGAATAGCCGAAATCGCCTTCTTAAGGCCAGAAAAGGCCAAAAAAGAAAATAATCCCAAATTGAGCTCAGAAAGGCCGAAATCGCCTTCTAAAGGCCAGAAAAGGCCAACAAAGAAAATGATCCCAAATTGAGCTCAGAATAGCCGAAACCGCCTTCTAAAGGCCAGATAAGGCCAACAAAGAAAATGATCCCAAATTGAGCTCAGAATAGCCGAAATCGCCTTCTAAAAGCCAGAAAAGGCTAAAAAGCAATTGATCCCAAATTGAGCTCAGAATAGCCGAAATCGCCTTCTAAAGGCCAGAAAAGGCCAACAAAGAAAATGATCCCAAATTGAGCTCAGAATAGCCGAAGGCGCCTTCTAAAGGCCAGATAAGGCCAACAAAGAAAATGATCCCAAATTGAGCTCAGAATAGCCGAAATCGCCTTCTAAAAGCCAGAAAAGGCTAAAAAGCAATTGATCCCAAATTGAGCTCAGAATAGCCGAAATCGCCTTCTAAAGGCCAGAAAAGGCCAACAAAGAAAATGATCCCAAATTGAGCTCAGAATAGCCGAAGGCGCCTTCTAAAGGCCAGATAAGGCCAACAAAGAAAATGATCCCAAATTGAGCTCAGAATAGCCGAAAGCGCCTTCTAAAGGCCAGATAAGGCCAAAAAAGAAAATGATCCCAAATTGAGCTCAGAATAGCCGAAATCGCCTTCGAAAAGCCAGAAAAGGCTAAAAAGCAATTGATCCCAAATTGAGCTCAGAATGGCCGAAACCGCCTTCAAAAGGCCAGAAAAGGCCAACAAAGAAAATGATCCCAAATTGAGCTCAGAATAGCCGAAATCGCCTTCTAAAGGCCAGAAAAGGCCAACAAAGCAAATGATCCCAAATTGAGCTCAGAATAGCCGAAATCGCCTTCTAAAGGTCAGAAAAGGCCAACAAAGAAGATGATCCCAAATTGAGCTCAGAATGGCCGAAATCGCCTTCTAAAGGCCAGAAAAGGCCAACAAAGAAAATGATCCCAAATTGAGCTCAGAAAGGCCGAAATCGCCTTCTAAAGGCCAGGAAAGGCCAAAGAAGAAAATGATTCAAAATTGAGCTCAGAATGGCCGAAACCGCCTTCTAAAGGCCAGAAAAGGCCAACAAAGAAAATGATCCCAAATTGAGCTCAGAATGGCCGAAATCGCCTTCTAAAGGCCAGAAAAGGCCAACAAAGAAAATGATCCCAAATTGAGCTCAGAATAGCCGAAATCGCCTTCTAAAGGCCAGAAAAGGCCAAAGAAGAAAATGATCCCAAATTGAGCTCAGAATAGCCGAAATCGCCTTTCAAAGGCCAGAAAAGGCCAACAAAGAAAATGATCCCAAATTGAGCTCAGAATAGCCGAAATCGCCTTCTAAAGGCCAGAAAAGGCCAACAAAGAAAATGATCCCAAATTGAGCTCAGAATAGCCGAAATCGCCTTCTAAAGGCCAGAAAAGGCCAAAACAGAAAATGATCCCAAATTGAGCTCAGAATAGCCGAAATCGCCTTCTAAAGGCCAGAAAAGGCCAACGAAGAAAATGATCCCAAATTGAGCTCAGAATAGCCGAAATCGCCTTCTAAAGGCCAGAAAAGGCTAACAAAGAAAATGATCCCAAATTGAGCTCAGAATAGCCGAAATCGCCTTCTAAAGGCCAGAAAAGGCCAACAAAGAAAATGATCCCAAATTGAGCTCAGAATAGCCGAAAGCGCCTTCTAAAGGCCAGATAAGGCCAAAAAAGAAAATGATCCCAAATTGAGCTCAGAATAGCCGAAACCGCCTTCTAAAGGCCAGATAAGGCCAAAAAAGAAAATGATCCCAAATTGAGCTCAGAATAGCCGAAATCGCCTTCTAAAAGCCAGAAAAGGCTAAAAAGCAATTGATCCCAAATTGAGCTCAGAATAGCCGAAATCGCCTTCTAAAGGCCAGAAAAGGCCAACAAAGAAAATGATCCCAAATTGAGCTCAGAATAGCCGAAAGCGCCTTCTAAAGGCCAGATAAGGCCAAAAAAGAAAATGATCCCAAATTGAGCTCAGAATAGCCGAAATCGCCTTCTAAAAGCCAGAAAAGGCTAAAAAGCAATTGATCCCAAATTGAGCTCAGAATAGCCGAAATCGCCTTCTAAAGGCCAGAAAAGGCCAACAAAGAAAATGATCCCAAATTGAGCTCAGAATAGCCGAAAGCGCCTTCTAAAGGCCAGATAAGGCCAACAAAGAAAATGATCCCAAATTGAGCTCAGAATAGCCGAAATCGCCTTCGAAAAGCCAGAAAAGGCTAAAAAGCAATTGATCCCAAATTGAGCTCAGAATGGCCGAAATCGCCTTCAAAAGGCCAGAAAAGGCCAACAAAGCAAATGATCCCAAATTGAGCTCAGAATAGCCGAAATCGCCTTCTAAAGGCCAGAAAAGGCCAAAAAAGAAAATGATCCCAAATTGAGCTCAGAATGGCCGAAATCGCCTTCTAAAGGCCAGAAAAGGCCAAAGAAGAAAATGATCCCAAATTGAGCTCAGAATAGCCGAAATCGCCTTTCAAAGGCCAGAAAAGGTCAACAAAGAAAATGATCCCAAATTGAGCTCAGAATAGCCGAAATCGCCTTCTAAAGGCCAGAAAAGGCCAACAAAGAAAATGATCCCAAATTGAGCTCAGAATAGCCGAAATCGCCTTCTAAAGGCCAGAAAAGGCCAAAACAGAAAATGATCCCAAATTGAGCTCAGAATAGCCGAAATCGCCTTCTAAAGGCCAGAAAAGGCCAAAAAAGAAGATGATCCCAAATTGAGCTCAGAATGGCCGAAATCGCCTTCTAAAGGCCAGAAAAGGCCAACAAAGAAAATGATCCCAAATTGAGCTCAGAAAGGCCGAAATCGCATTCTAAAGGCCAGGAAAGGCCAAAGAAGAAAATGATTCAAAATTGAGCTCAGAATGGCCGAAACCGCCTTCTAAAGGCCAGAAAAGGCCAAAAAAAATGATCCCAAATTGAGCTCAGAATGGCCGAAATCGCCTTCTAAAGGCCAGAAAAGGCCAAAAAAGAAAATGATCCCAAATTGAGCTCAGAATAGCCGAAATCGCCTTCTAAAGGCCAGAAAAGGCCAACAAAGAAAATGATCCCAAATTGAGCTCAGAATAGCCGAAATCGCCTTCTAAAGGCCAGATAAGGCCAAAAATTAAAATGATCCCAAATTGAGCTCAGAATAGCCGAAATCGCCTTCTAAAGGCCAGAAAAGGCCAAAAAAGAAATTGATCCCAAATTGAGCTCAGAATAGCCGAAATCGCCTTCTAAAGGCCAGAAAAGGCCAACAAAGAAAATGATCCCAAATTGAGCTCAGAATAGCCGAAAGCGCCTTCAAAAAGCCAGAAAAGGCCAACAAAGAAAATGGTCCCAAATTGAGCTCAGAATAGCCGAAATCGCCTTCTTAAGGTCAGAAAAGGCAAACAAAGAAAATGATCCCAAATTGAGCTCAGAATAGCCGAAATCGCCTTCTAAAAGCCAGAAGAGGCTAAAAAGCAATTGATCCCAAATTGAGCTCATAATAGCCGAAATCGCCTTCTAAAGGCCAGATAAGGCCAAAAAAGAAAATGATCCCAAATTGAGCTCAGAATAGCCGAAATCGCCTTCTAAAAGCCAGAAAAGGCTAAAAAGCAATTGATCCCAAATTGAGCTCAGAATAGCCGAAATCGCCTTCTAAAGGCCAGAAAAGGCCAACAAAGAAAATGATCCCAAATTGAGCTCAGAATAGCCGAAAGCGCCTTCAAAAGGCCAGAAAAGGCCAACAAAGAAAATGATCCCAAATTGAGCTCAGAATAGCCGAAATCGCCTTCTAAAGGCCAGAAAAGGCCAGAAAAGGCCAACAAAGCAAATGATCCCAAATTGAGCTCAGAATAGCCGAAATCGCCTTCTAAAGGCCAGAAAAGGCCAAAAAAGAAAATGATCCCAAATTGAGCTCAGAATAGCCGAAATCGCCTTCTAAAAGCCAGAAGAGGCTAAAAAGCAATTGATCCCAAATTGAGCTCAGAATAGCCGAAATCGCTTTCTAAAGGCCAGAAGAGGCTAAAAAGCAATTGATCCCAAATTGAGCTCAGAATAGCCGAAATCGCCTTCTAAAAGCCAGAAGAGGCTAAAAAGCAATTGATCCCAAATTGAGCTCAGAATAGCCGAAATCGCCTTCTAAAGGCCAGAAAAGGCCAACAAAGAAAATGATCCCAAATTGAGCTCAGAATAGCCGAAAGCGCCTTCTAAAGGCCAGATAAGGCCAAAAAAGAAAATGATCCCAAATTGAGCTCAGAATAGCCGAAATCGCCTTCTAAAAGCCAGAAAAGGCTAAAAAGCAATTGATCCCAAATTGAGCTCAGAATAGCCGAAATCGCCTTCTAAAGGCCAGAAAAGGCCAACAAAGAAAATGATCCCAAATTGAGCTCAGAATAGCCGAAAGCGCCTTCAAAAGGCCAGAAAAGGCCAACAAAGAAAATGATCCCAAATTGAGCTCAGAATAGCCGAAATCGCCTTCTAAAGGCCAGAAAAGGCCAGAAAAGGCCAACAAAGCAAATGATCCCAAATTGAGCTCAGAATAGCCGAAATCGCCTTCTAAAGGCCAGAAAAGGCCAAAAAAGAAAATGATCCCAAATTGAGCTCAGAATGGCCGAAATCGCCTTCTAAAGGCCAGAAAAGGCCAAAGAAGAAAATGATCCCAAATTGAGCTCAGAATAGCCGAAATCGCCTTTCAAAGGCCAGAAAAGGCCAACAGAGAAAATGATCCCAAATTGAGCTCAGAATAGCCGAAATCGCCTTCTAAAGGCCAGAAGAGGCCAACAAAGAAAATGATCCCAAATTGAGCTCAGAATAGCCGAAATCGCCTTCTAAAGGCCAGAAAAGGCCAAAACAGAAAATGATCCCAAATTGAGCTCAGAATAGCCGAAATCGCTTCTAAAGGCCAGAAAAGGCCAACGAAGAAAATGATCCCAAATTGAGCTCAGAATAGCCGAAATCGCCTTCTAAAGGCCAGAAAAGGCAAAAAAAGAAGATGATCCCAAATTGAACTCAGAATGGCCGAAATCGCCTTCTAAAGGCCAGAAAAGGCCAACAAAGAAAATGATCCCAAATTGAGCTCAGAAAGGCCGAAATCGCCTTCTAAAGGCCAGGAAAGGCCAAAGAAGAAAATGATTCAAAATTGAGCTCAGAATGGCCGAAACCGCCTTCTAAAGGCCAGAAAAGGCCAAAAAAAATGATCCCAAATTGAGCTCAGAATGGCCGAAATCGCCTTCTAAAGGCCAGAAAAGGCCAAAAAAGAAAATGATCCCAAATTGAGCTCAGAATAGCCGAAATCGCCTTCTAAAGGCCAGAAAAGGCCAACAAAGAAAATGATCCCAAATTGAGCTCAGAAAGGCCGAAATCGCCTTCTAAAGGCCAGAAAAGGCCAAAAATTAAAATGATCCCAAATTGAGCCGAAATCGCCTTCTGAAGGCCAGAAAAGGCCAAAAAAGAAATTGATCCCAAATTTAGCTCAGAATAGCCGAAATCGCCTTCTAAAGGCCAGAAAAGGCCAACAAAGAAAATGATCCCAAATTGAGCTCAGAATAGCCGAAAGCGCCTTCAAAAAGCCAGAAAAGGCCAACAAAGAAAATGGTCCCAAATTGAGCTCAGAATAGCCGAAATCGCCTTCTTAAGGTCAGAAAAGGCAAACAAAGAAAATGATCCCAAATTGAGCTCAGAATAGCCGAAATCGCCTTCTAAAGGCCAGAAAAGGCCAAAAAAGAAAATAATCCCAAATTGAGCTCAGAAAGGCCGAAATCGCCTTCTAAAGGCCAGAAAAGGCCAACAAAGAAAATGATCCCAAATTGAGCTCAGAATAGCCGAAACCGCCTTCTAAAGGCCAGATAAGGCCAACAAAGAAAATGATCCCAAATTGAGCTCAGAATAGCCGAAATCGCCTTCTAAAAGCCAGAAAAGGCTAAAAAGCAATTGATCCCAAATTGAGCTCAGAATAGCCGAAATCGCCTTCTAAAGGCCAGAAAAGGCCAACAAAGAAAATGATCCCAAATTGAGCTCAGAATAGCCGAAGGCGCCTTCTAAAGGCCAGATAAGGCCAAAAAAGAAAATGATCCCAAATTGAGCTCAGAATAGCCGAAATCGCCTTCTAAAAGCCAGAAAAGGCTAAAAAGCAATTGATCCCAAATTGAGCTCAGAATAGCCGAAATCGCCTTCTAAAGGCCAGAAAAGGCCAACAAAGAAAATGATCCCAAATTGAGCTCAGAATAGCCGAAAGCGCCTTCTAAAGGCCAGATAAGGCCAAAAAAGAAAATGATCCCAAATTGAGCTCAGAATAGCCGAAATCGCCTTCGAAAAGCCAGAAAAGGCTAAAAAGCAATTGATCCCAAATTGAGCTCAGAATGGCCGAAACCGCCTTCAAAAGGCCAGAAAAGGCCAACAAAGAAAATGATCCCAAATTGAGCTCAGAATAGCCGAAATCGCCTTCTAAAGGCCAGAAAAGGCCAAAGAAGAAAATGATCCCAAATTGAGCTCAGAATAGCCGAAATCGCCTTCTAAAGGCCAGAAAAGGCCAACGAAGAAAATGATCCCAAATTGAGCTCAGAATAGCCGAAATCGCCTTCTAAAGGCCAGAAAAGGCCAAAAAAGAAGATGATCCCAAATTGAGCTCAGAATGGCCGAAATCGCCTTCTAAAGGCCAGAAAAGGCCAACAAAGAAAATGATCCCAAATTGAGCTCAGAAAGGCCGAAATCGCCTTCTAAAGGCCACAAAAGGCCAAAGAAGAAAATGATCCCAAATTGAGCTCAGAATGGCCGAAATCGCCTTCTAAAGGCCAGAAAAGGCCAAAAAAGAAAATGATCCCAAATTGAGCTCAGAATAGCCGAAATCGCCTTCTAAAGGCCAGAAAAGGCCAAAACAGAAAATGATCCCAAATTGAGCTCAGAATAGCCGAAATCGCCTTCTAAAGGCCAGAAAAGGCCAACGAAGAAAATGATCCCAAATTGAGCTCAGAATAGCCGAAATCGCCTTCTAAAGGCCAGAAAAGGCCAACAAAGAAAATGATCCCAAATTGAGCTCAGAAAGGCCGAAATCGCCTTCTAAAGGCCAGGAAAGGCCAAAGAAGAAAATGATTCAAAATTGAGCTCAGAATGGCCGAAACCGCCTTCTAAAGGCCAGAAAAGGCCAAAAAAAATGATCCCAAATTGAGCTCAGAATGGCCGAAATCGCCTTCTAAAGGCCAGAAAAGGCCAACAAAGAAAATGATCCCAAATTGAGCTCAGAATAGCCGAAAGCGCCTTCTAAAGGCCAGAAAAGGCCAAAGAAGAAAATGATCCCAAATTGAGCTCAGAATAGCCGAAATCGCCTTTCAAAGGCCAGAAAAGGCCAACAAAGAAAATGATCCCAAATTGAGCTCAGAATAGCCGAAATCGCCTTCTAAAGGCCAGAAAAGGCCAACAAAGAAAATGATCCCAAATTGAGCTCAGAATAGCCGAAATCGCCTTCTAAAGGCCAAAACAGAAAATGATCCCAAATTGAGCTCAGAATAGCCGAAATCGCCTTCTAAAGGCCAGAAAAGGCCAACGAAGAAAATGATCCCAAATTGAGCTCAGAATAGCCGAAATCGCCTTCTAAAGGCCAGAAAAGGCCAAAAAAGAAGATGATCCCAAATTGAGCTCAGAATGGCCGAAATCGCCTTCTAAAGGCCAGAAAAGGCCAACAAAGAAAATGATCCCAAATTGAGCTCAGAAAGGCCGAAATCGCCTTCTAAAGGCCACAAAAGGCCAAAGAAGAAAATGATCCCAAATTGAGCTCAGAATGGCCGAAATCGCCTTCTAAAGGCCAGAAAAGGCCAAAAAAGAAAATGATACCAAATTGAGCTCAGAATGGCCGAAATCACTTTCTAAAGGCCAGAAAAGGCCAATAAAGAAAATGATCCCAAATTGAGCTCAGAATGGCCGAAATCACTTTCTAAAGGCCAGAAAAGGCCAACAAAGAAAATGATCCCAAATTGAGCTCAGAATAGCCGAAATCGCCTTTCAAAGGCCAGAAAAGGCCAACAAAGAAAATGATCCCAAATTGAGCTCAGAATAGCCGAAATCGCCTTCTAAAGGCCAGAAAAGGCCAACAAAGAAAATGATCCCAAATTGAGCTCAGAATAGCCGAAATCGCCTTCTAAAGGCCAGAAAAGGCCAACGAAGAAAATGATCCCAAATTGAGCTCAGAATAGCCGAAATCGCCTTCTAAAGGCCAGAAAAGGCCAAAAAAGAAGATGATCCCAAATTGAGCTCAGAATGGCCGAAATCGCCTTCTAAAGGCCAGAAAAGGCCAACAAAGAAAATGATCCCAAATTGAGCTCAGAAAGGCCGAAATCGCCTTCTAAAGGCCAGGAAAGGCCAAAGAAGAAAATGATTCAAAATTGAGCTCAGAATGGCCGAAACCGCCTTCTATAGGCCAGAAAAGGCCAAAAAAAATTATTATTATTATTATTTATTGGTTATTTCATCCGACTTAAGTCTTAATGAATAAAAATATATATGTGGCTGGGAAAAGCCGCCTTGAGAAGCCATGAAGGCAACTATCAAGCTGGCATAAAAACCCAGCATCTTTTACGAGTATTACATGGCTAATATACAATAACGAAAATAATATAAATTAACAAACATTTCATCGAGCACAATAAATTACTGAACCTAAAAATTAAAATTATCGTAGTACCGGTTGTATACCAGAGTCATTCGGCGAACAGGTTCATTCAAGCCGTAGTTTGTGCGGTGCGCATTAGTTTGCAGTAAATGCTGGCTACGTCGTGGGCGAAGTGGGCAATACAGCTGCAGCGAAGTTAGAATAGCAGGACAATCATACCGATTCGTCAAGATTTTGTGTGTCGTTTTGGCAATAATTTCTTGGCGGCGCTGTTCGAGCGGTGAGATTCCAACCAATGAGCAGAGACTTTCATAAGGTGGCAGATTATCAGGGTCTCTCCAAGGCAATGTACGACAGATTCTTCTGATGAAAAGTTTCTGAACGCGCTCGATTCGTTGAATCCAAACATCAAAGTGCGGGTCCCACACCACGCACGCCGTTTCCAAAATTGAGCGCACCAAAGAACAGTAGAGAGTTAGCAAGGTGCCGTGATCAATGAACTCCTTTCCAATTCTGAAGATAAGACCTAGTTGTCGATTTGCTTTGGTGATGATCATCGTAAAATGCTGCCTGAATGTTAAATGAGAGTCCAACAAAACACCCAAATCAGTGACAAAATCACTACGTTGCAAAGATATGCCAGCAATGCGATAGTCGAACAACAGCGGCTGCTTTTTGCGCTGGAAACTGATTACGGTACACTTTTGAACGCTTATCAGCATGTAGTTGCGGAGGCACCAGTCATTGAACAAGTCAATCAGCGATTGAAGCCTGCGACAATCCTCAACAGTCTCGATAAGTTGGAAAATTTTAGTGTCGTCCGCGTACAGCAATCGAGTGCCAGGTGGAAGAACTTTTGTAACGTCATTGATGAATAATGAAAACAGTAGCGGTCCAAGTATGCTACCCTGCGGAACACCGGAGTTGTTGCTAAACCAAGTGGATTGCGACGAGCCCAGCTTAACAGCAATCATACGATTACGTAGGTAAGAGTCTAGCCACTCTACCATTCCAGTTGCAGCTCCAAGTTTGTCGCACTTGGCACAAAGAAGCCCGTGATCAACGCGATCAAAAGCAGCTTTTAGATCCGTATAGACAGCATCAATTTGAAGGCTTCGGTCCATACCGCGGAGGCAAAAAGAGGTGAATTCTAACAAATTAGTAGATACAGATCTACCCGGGAAAAACCCGTGCTGCGCAGTAGAAATGTAGTTTTTTACACTGAACATAAGATGATGGTGAATTATAGCTTCAAAAACTTTGGAGCAAGCGCACAAACACGAGATCCCACGATAATTCTCCACATTTCGTTTGTCACCTTTCTTAAACACCGGGAACATCAATGATTCTTTCCAGCTGCGAGGGAATTGATGTCTCAACAAGGAGAGATTAAAAATGGTGGTTAGCGGTAATTCTAAACTTCCAGCACATTTCTTCAGGAGTACAGCAGGAATACCATCAGGTCCAGGGGAGAAGGACTGTTTTAGGTTTCTAATGGCGTTGGCAACTTCTTCGTTAGTAATCGTGAGGATTCCGGTATTGAATACGTCGGCCGGAACAGGAGCCAAAGCTGTGGCAATCTCATCGGGTGAAGCACACCGCGTATTAAACACGCTAGCGAAGTGCTTGGCAAAAAAGTCACATTTACTGTCATTCGTTGAAGCTTCATTGTTCAGCAAAAACATACTGGAAGGTAACCCTTCCTCCTTACGTTTCGAATTAACGAACTTCCAGAAGCTTTTCGGATTTAAACGTAAATGATCCCAAATTGAGCTCAGAATGGCCGAAATCGCCTTCTAAAGGCCAGAAAAGGCCAAAAAAGAAAATGATCCCAAATTGAGCTCAGAATAGCCGAAATCGCCTTCTAAAGGCCAGAAAAGGCCAACAAAGAAAATGATCCCAAATTGAGCTCAGAAAGGCCGAAATCGCCTTCTAAAGGCCAGAAAAGGCCAACGAAGAAAATGATCCCAAATTGAGCTCAGAATAGCCGAAATCGCCTTCTGAAGGCCAGAAAAGGCCAAAAAAGAAATTGATCCCAAATTGAGCTCAGAATAGCCGAAATCGCCTTCTAAAGGCCAGAAAAGGCCAACAAAGAAAATGATCCCAAATTGAGCTCAGAATAGCCGAAAGCGCCTTCAAAAAGCCAGAAAAGGCCAACAAAGAAAATGGTCCCAAATTGAGCTCAGAATAGCCGAAATCGCCTTCTTAAGGTCAGAAAAGGCAAACAAAGAAAATGATCCCAAATTGAGCTCAGAATAGCCGAAATCGCCTTCTAAAGGCCAGGAAAGGCCAAAAAAGAAAATAATCCCAAATTGAGCTCAGAAAGGCCGAAATCGCCTTCTGAAGGCCAGAAAAGGCCAACAAAGAAAATGATCCCAAATTGAGCTCAGAATAGCCGAAACCGCCTTCTAAAGGCCAGATAAGGCCAAAAAAGAAAATGATCCCAAATTGAGCTCAGAATAGCCGAAATCGCCTTCTAAAAGCCAGAAAAGGCTAAAAAGTAATTGATCCCAAATTGAGCTCAGAATAGCCGAAATCGCCTTCTAAAGGCCAGAAAAGGCCAACAAAGAAAATGATCCCAAATTGAGCTCAGAATAGCCGAAAGCGCCTTCTAAAGGCCAGATAAGGCCAAAAAAGAAAATGATCCCAAATTGAGCTCAGAATAGCCGAAATCGCCTTCTAAAAGCCAGAAAAGGCTAAAAAGCAATTGATCCCAAATTGAGCTCAGAATAGCCGAAATCGCCTTCTAAAGGCCAGAAAAGGCCAACAAAGAAAATGATCCCAAATTGAGCTCAGAATAGCCGAAAGCGCCTTCTAAAGGCCAGAAAAGGCCAACGAAGAAAATGATCCCAAATTGAGCTCAGAATAGCCGAAATCGCCTTCGAAAAGCCAGAAAAGGCTAAAAAGCTATTGATCCCAAATTGAGCTCAGAATGGCCGAAATCGCCTTCAAAAGGCCAGAAAAGGCCAACAAAGAAAATGATCCCAAATTGAGCTCAGAATAGCCGAAATCGCCTTCTAAAGGCCAGAAAAGGCCAACAAAGCAAATGATCCCAAATTGAGCTCAGAATAGCCGAAATCGCCTTCTAAAGGCCAGAAAAGGCCAACAAAGAAAATGATCCCAAATTGAGCTCAGAATGGCCGAAATCGCCTTCTAAAGGCCAGAAAAGGCCAAAGAAGAAAATGATCCCAAATTGAGCTCAGAATAGCCGAAATCGCCTTTCAAAGGCCAGAAAAGGCCAACAAAGAAAATGATCCCAAATTGAGCTCAGAATAGCCGAAATCGCCTTCTAAAGGCCAGAAAAGGCCAACAAAGAAAATGATCCCAAATTGAGCTCAGAATAGCCGAAATCGCCTTCTAAAGGCCAGAAAAGGCCAAAACAGAAAATGATCCCAAATTGAGCTCAGAATAGCCGAAATCGCCTTCTAAAGGCCAGAAAAGGCCAACGAAGAAAATGATCCCAAATTGAGCTCAGAATAGCCGAAATCGCCTTCTAAAGGCCAGAAAAGGTCAAAAAAGAAGATGATCCCAAATTGAGCTCAGAATGGCCGAAATCGCCTTCTAAAGGCCAGAAAAGGCCAACAAAGAAAATGATCCCAAATTGAGCTCAGAAAGGCCGAAATCGCCTTCTAAAGGCCAGGAAAGGCCAAAGAAGAAAATGATTCAAAATTGAGCTCAGAATGGCCGAAACCGCCTTCTAAAGGCCAGAAAAGGCCAAAAAAAAATGATCCCAAATTGAGCTCAGAATGGCCGAAATCGCCTTCTAAAGGCCAGAAAAGGCCAAAAAAGAAAATGATCCCAAATTGAGCTCAGAATAGCCGAAATCGCCTTCTAAAGGCCAGAAAAGGCCAACAAAGAAAATGATCCCAAATTGAGCTCAGAATGGCCGAAATCGCCTTCTAAAGGCCAGAAAAGGCCAAAACAGAAAATGATCCCAAATTGAGCCAAAATCGCCTTCTGAAGGCCAGAAAAGGCCAAAAAAGAAATTGATCCCAAATTTAGCTCAGAATAGCCGAAATCGCCTTCTAAAGGCCAGAAAAGGCCAACAAAGAAAATGATCCCAAATTGAGCTCAGAATAGCCGAAAGCGCCTTCAAAAAGCCAGAAAAGGCCAACAAAGAAAATGGTCCCAAATTGAGCTCAGAATAGCCGAAATCGCCTTCTTAAGGTCAGAAAAGGCAAACAAAGAAAATGATCCCAAATTGAGCTCAGAATAGCCGAAATCGCCTTCTAAAGGCCAGAAAAGGCCAAAAAAGAAGATGATTCCAAATTGAGCTCAGAAAGGCCGAAATCGCCTTCTAAAGGCCAGAAAAGGCCAACAAAGAAAATGATCCCAAATTGAGCTCAGAATAGCCGAAACCGCCTTCTAAAGGCCAGAAAAGGCCAAAAAAGAAAATGATCCCAAATTGAGCTCAGAATAGCCGAAATCGCCTTCTAAAAGCCAGAAAAGGCTAAAAAGCAATTGATCCCAAATTGAGCTCAGAATAGCCGAAATCGCTTCTAAAGGCCAGAAAAGGCCAACAAAGAAAATGATCCCAAATTGAGCTCAGAATAGCCGAAGGCGCCTTCTAAAGGCCAGATAAGGCCAAAAAAGAAAATGATCCCAAATTGAGCTCAGAATAGCCGAAATCGCCTTCTAAAAGCCAGAAAAGGCTAAAAAGCAATTGATCCCAAATTGAGCTCAGAATAGCCGAAATCGCCTTCTAAAGGCCAGAAAAGGCCAACAAAGAAAATGATCCCAAATTGAGCTCAGAATAGCCGAAAGCGCCTTCTAAAGGCCAGATAAGGCCAAAAAAGAAAATGATCCCAAATTGAGCTCAGAATAGCCGAAATCGCCTTCGAAAAGCCAGAAAAGGCTAAAAAGCAATTGATCCCAAATTGAGCTCAGAATGGCCGAAATCGCCTTCAAAAGGCCAGAAAAGGCCAACAAAGAAAATGATCCCAAATTGTGCTCAGAATAGCCGAAATCGCCTTCTAAAGGCCAGAAAAGGCCAACAAAGAAAATGATCCCAAATTGAGCTCAGAATAGCCGAAATCGCCTTCTAAAGGCCAGAAAAGGCCAAAAAAGAAAATGATCCCAAATTGAGCTCAGAATGGCCGAAATCGCCTTCTAAAGGCCAGGAAAGGCCAAAAAAGAAAATAATCCCAAATTGAGCTCAGAAAGGCCGAAATCGCCTTCTGAAGGCCAGAAAAGGCCAACAAAGAAAATGATCCCAAATTGAGCTCAGAATAGCCGAAACCGCCTTCTAAAGGCCAGATAAGGCCAAAAAAGAAAATGATCCCAAATTGAGCTCAGAATAGCCGAAATCGCCTTCTAAAAGCCAGAAAAGGCTAAAAAGTAATTGATCCCAAATTGAGCTCAGAATAGCCGAAATCGCCTTCTAAAGGCCAGAAAAGGCCAACAAAGAAAATGATCCCAAATTGAGCTCAGAATAGCCGAAAGCGCCTTCTAAAGGCCAGATAAGGCCAAAAAAGAAAATGATCCCAAATTGAGCTCAGAATAGCCGAAATCGCCTTCTAAAAGCCAGAAAAGGCTAAAAAGCAATTGATCCCAAATTGAGCTCAGAATAGCCGAAATCGCCTTCTAAAGGCCAGAAAAGGCCAACAAAGAAAATGATCCCAAATTGAGCTCAGAATAGCCGAAAGCGCCTTCTAAAGGCCAGATAAGGCCAAAAAAGAAAATGATCCCAAATTGAGCTCAGAATAGCCGAAATCGCCTTCGAAAAGCCAGAAAAGGCTAAAAAGCAATTGATCCCAAATTGAGCTCAGAATGGCCGAAATCGCCTTCAAAAGGCCAGAAAAGGCCAACAAAGAAAATGATCCCAAATTGAGCTCAGAATAGCCGAAATCGCCTTCTAAAGGCCAGAAAAGGCCAACAAAGCAAATGATCCCAAATTGAGCTCAGAATAGCCGAAATCGCCTTCTAAAGGCCAGAAAAGGCCAACAAAGAAAATGATCCCAAATTGAGCTCAGAATGGCCGAAATCGCCTTCTAAAGGCCAGAAAAGGCCAAAGAAGAAAATGATCCCAAATTGAGCTCAGAATAGCCGAAATCGCCTTTCAAAGGCCAGAAAAGGCCAACAAAGAAAATGATCCCAAATTGAGCTCAGAATAGCCGAAATCGCCTTCTAAAGGCCAGAAAAGGCCAACAAAGAAAATGATCCCAAATTGAGCTCAGAATAGCCGAAATCGCCTTCTAAAGGCCAGAAAAGGCCAAAACAGAAAATGATCCCAAATTGAGCTCAGAATAGCCGAAATCGCCTTCTAAAGGCCAGAAAAGGCCAACGAAGAAAATGATCCCAAATTGAGCTCAGAATAGCCGAAATCGCCTTCTAAAGGCCAGAAAAGGTCAAAAAAGAAGATGATCCCAAATTGAGCTCAGAATGGCCGAAATCGCCTTCTAAAGGCCAGAAAAGGCCAACAAAGAAAATGATCCCAAATTGAGCTCAGAAAGGCCGAAATCGCCTTCTAAAGGCCAGGAAAGGCCAAAGAAGAAAATGATTCAAAATTGAGCTCAGAATGGCCGAAACCGCCTTCTAAAGGCCAGAAAAGGCCAAAAAAAAATGATCCCAAATTGAGCTCAGAATGGCCGAAATCGCCTTCTAAAGGCCAGAAAAGGCCAAAAAAGAAAATGATCCCAAATTGAGCTCAGAATAGCCGAAATCGCCTTCTAAAGGCCAGAAAAGGCCAACAAAGAAAATGATCCCAAATTGAGCTCAGAAAGGCCGAAATCGCCTTCTAAAGGCCAGAAAAGGCCAAAAATTAAAATGATCCCAAATTGAGCCGAAATCGCCTTCTGAAGGCCAGAAAAGGCCAAAAAAGAAATTGATCCCAAATTTAGCTCAGAATAGCCGAAATCGCCTTCTAAAGGCCAGAAAAGGCCAACAAAGAAAATGATCCCAAATTGAGCTCAGAATAGCCGAAATCGCCTTCTAAAGGCCAGAAAAGGCCAAAAAAGAAAATGATCCCAAATTGAGCTCAGAATAGCCGAAATCGCCTTCTAAAAGCCAGAAAAGGCTAAAAAGCAATTGATCCCAAATTGAGCTCAGAATAGCCGAAATCGCCTTCTAAAGGCCAGAAAAGGCCAACAAAGAAAATGATCCCAAATTGAGCTCAGAATAGCCGAAGGCGCCTTCTAAAGGCCAGATAAGGCCAAAAAAGAAAATGATCCCAAATTGAGCTCAGAATAGCCGAAATCGCCTTCTAAAAGCCAGAAAAGGCTAAAAAGCAATTGATCCCAAATTGAGCTCAGAATAGCCGAAATCGCCTTCTAAAGGCCAGAAAAGGCCAACAAAGAAAATGATCCCAAATTGAGCTCAGAATAGCCGAAAGCGCCTTCTAAAGGCCAGATAAGGCCAAAAAAGAAAATGATCCCAAATTGAGCTCAGAATAGCCGAAATCGCCTTCGAAAAGCCAGAAAAGGCTAAAAAGCAATTGATCCCAAATTGAGCTCAGAATGGCCGAAATCGCCTTCAAAAGGCCAGAAAAGGCCAACAAAGAAAATGATCCCAAATTGTGCTCAGAATAGCCGAAATCGCCTTCTAAAGGCCAGAAAAGGCCAACAAAGAAAATGATCCCAAATTGAGCTCAGAATAGCCGAAATCGCCTTCTAAAGGCCAGAAAAGGCCAAAAAAGAAAATGATCCCAAATTGAGCTCAGAATGGCCGAAATCGCCTTCTAAAGGCCAGAAAAGGCCAAAGAAGAAAATGATCCCAAATTGAGCTCAGAATAGCCGAAATCGCCTTTCAAAGGCCAGAAAAGGCCAACAAAGAAAATGATCCCAAATTGAGCTCAGAATAGCCGAAATCGCCTTCTAAAGGCCAGAAAAGGCCAACAAAGAAAATGATCCCAAATTGAGCTCAGAATAGCCGAAATCGCCTTCTAAAGGCCAGAAAAGGCCAAAACAGAAAATGATCCCAAATTGAGCTCAGAATAGCCGAAATCGCCTTCTAAAGGCCAGAAAAGGCCAACGAAGAAAATGATCCCAAATTGAGCTCAGAATAGCCGAAATCGCCTTCTAAAGGCCAGAAAAGGCCAAAAAAGAAGATGATCCCAAATTGAGCTCAGAATGGCCGAAATCGCCTTCTAAAGGCCAGAAAAGGCCAACAAAGAAAATGATCCCAAATTGAGCTCAGAAAGGCCGAAATCGCCTTCTAAAGGCCACAAAAGGCCAAAGAAGAAAATGATCCCAAATTGAGCTCAGAATGGCCGAAATCGCCTTCTAAAGGCCAGAAAAGGCCAAAAAAGAAAATGATCCCAAATTGAGCTCAGAATGGCCGAAATCACTTTCTAAAGGCCAGAAAAGGCCAATAAACAAAATGATCCCAAATTGAGCTCAGAATGGCCGAAATCACTTTCTAAAGGCCAGAAAAGGCCAAAAAAGAAAATGATCCTAAATTGAGCTCAGAATGGCCGAAATCGCCTTCAAAAGGTCAGAAAAGGCCAAAAAAGAAAGTGATCCCAAATTGAGCTCAGAATGGCCGAAATCGCCTTCTAAAGGCCAGAAAAGGCCAAAAAAGAAAATGATCCCAAATTGAGCTCAGAATGGCCGAAATCGCCTTCTTAAGGCCAGAAAACGCCAAAGAAGAAAATGATCCCAAATTGAGCTCAGAATGGCCAGATCGCCTTCTAAAGGCCAGAAAAGGCCAAAAAAGAAAATGATCATAAATTGAGCTCAGAATGTTCGTCGATATATTTTGCTCAAATTGAAACGATTTTGAAGTGCGCAGAAAATGAAAATATCGGTAAAAATATGATGAACGAAATTGTTTCCAAATCAAGCTCAAAACAAATAAACGCTCCGTGAAAGCAAAAGACTAAAAACACTTCTGAAAGGTAGAAAACAGTTGCAAAATGATCCCCAAATGCAGCTCAGAACAGGGCTTTCCGAAGATTTAAAAATGAGTTCAAAATAATAAAAAAATGTTCCTCATTTGAAAGTAACTGCTTAATTTTCGCAAATAACCTGAAGCGCCCTACCCCCAAGAACGTGGAAAAATATGCAGGAAAACAAGTACAAACTGAGGAATAGAGCAACACACCTACTCCTGAACGGTACTGCGGTGCAGTGGGTACAACTGCACGCGAAACACCCAACAACCAATCCAACTGTCAGTCAGTCAGTCACAGTAGTGGGTTCGACTGCGCGGTGTGCGAATAATTTTCAGCAGCAGAGAGTCTGCTGCTGTGTTCTTATTAAATTAATACATTCCCCAGCGGGATTTCACAGTGACAATCGAGTGGAAGAGTTTTTCCCGTTTTCCCCGGAATTCGAGGATTTTCCAGCTGGAATTTGTAACGTTCCAAACTGGGTTAGACGACGAGCGAGACTCGGGCCACTATGTCGTAGTGCCTCTGCGGTATAGAATGTGACCTTTGGTGGAAATTTGTTCTGTGAAGTCCGCAGATTGAAGACGACAAGGAGGAGCGAAGAAAAGTGGAGAAAATTTTGCATATTGTTTAGTGTTTCGAAAGGTAGATTATTGTGTGTTACGCGTTTCAAAACCGGGCGCGGTGATTAGTCATTTTTTTCGCTCTTGCCCGGACGGGCAGAGCCTACGTGAAGGAATTCGCTGCTGTTTGGAAAAAGGATTGCTGCTTGCTGCGGTGTTATTGATTGATTTTGCCTGCTTTCACGATGGCAGCCCTCCCGGAGTACGGGTTCCTGACCGGAGCGGATGACCAGAATGTGAGTCGAAGTGTCAGTGTAATTCTTCGTTTGTTATCATCAGGTGACCGTTTCGAAACCTGTGGGAAAGCTGATGATGGCTTGAACGAGAGCAAAAAAAACGCATAGCGGTAATCCGGTGACTCAGTGTTTATGGAGTGATTCGTTGCTGTAAGAAAAAAAAAACAATCATTCCAAAATCTGGGAACGAAGTTAAATGATGAAATACTTTGGAAGAATCGCCACAAGCCGATGTGTTTTGGCACCGGTCGCGGTACTATTTCGAGCGAAACGGTCCCCGATTAGCTGCGGAGTGTTAATTGATACGAATTAATTATGAGAGTCGTGCTGCTGCTGCACCGCAGCAATCGAGGCCGCATCGCATTGAAGTGTGATTTTTCGGGGTTGAAATTTTGTTTTCATCGCCACAAGCTCGGCACCGTTATCAGCGTAGACAATAAATAGGAAAAGAAGAAAAATACTTAATACAGAAATCTAAATTTCGTCTGCGGTCGGGCTTTCCTTTGTTCGCCAATTAAGGATATACCTTTGACATTTAACGCAAAGGTGTTCAGCGCATTACCATTTGGGTGTGTATGCGGTAGTGACCATCAACACGCAATTTAGCCACGGCAAAAAGACTGGGAAATTGGGCCCCAAATGGATGGATATGGCCCAAGTTCACGCCACGCCAAGAATGTGATAAGAATAAAATGATTTCGTTATCGATACCGGTGCACATACGAATTATCTACGGTTGAGCAAAAACGTACAATGCGTGTGACCTATTTTGATGTGGAGGGATTCTACGCTAATTCGTCAAACTCATAAAACTGGTACCAGCGATTTGTCAATTGGCTTGTAATCTCTCTTTGGTGAACTTTCGACAAACTTACGCTATCAACAGGCCCCGCATTAGGTTAAACGTGAAAAGTATGACTCATCAGCACAGATTACTATCGGTTGATAAATATAGCGCGCGCTTGGTTTGTCACTCCGTTCGTAAAACTGATAATGAGAGAGAGCGAGAATCCAATATAATTTGTGGTTGCGATTGTGTGCTGCTGTCTGCTTGCCGTTAATTAAAACTCCTAATATTATAATCTCTTATTTTGTAGAACGAGGATGGCGCCTGTTGCCGCTTGCGGATGAAGGTCATTGCCGGACATCAGTTAGCAAAAAAAGACATTTTCGGAGCGAGGTACGTACGTATAGCACTTTCAAATTTCAACTAATCAATTTTTCTCATGTCACGTGCAGTGACCCGTACGTTCGGATCGACCTGAACACAATCACCGGCGACGAGAACATCGACTCCGTACTAACAAAAACGAAGAAGAAAACGCTGAACCCCCGCTGGGACGAGGAGTTCATCTTCCGGGTGAAACCGAACGAGCACAAGCTGGTGCTGCAGGTGTTCGACGAGAACCGGCTGACGCGGGACGATTTTCTCGGTATGGTCGAGCTCAATCTGGCCCAGCTGCCGAAGGAGTCGGCGGATGGGCCACCGGTTCCGACCAAAAGTTACCCTCTGCGGCCCCGCAGGTCAGTAGGGTACGTTTGAGTTGATTATTTTGATCCTTGGTTTGGTTTTGGTTGGTTAATTTTTGTTACGTTTTGTTTTCTTTTATTTTTCTTTGGTGGACCTTTTTCTCGGTACATACCTCTTTTTCCTAGGTTGGCTCGGAAACCTCCGCGACAGCATTAGTTTGTATGATTTGATAATGTTTAAATTCTATGTTCATTTGGTTTGAGACCAGCTTTAAATGTGATGTTTAACATTTTTTCCTTTTTCTTTTAGTGCTCGTTCTAAAGTGCGGGGGCAGTTGGACTTGTATCATGCGTATATCCAGGATCAGAACGCCTCCGTAGAGACAGACTGGGAACTCATTGAATCGAATAATTCAATCTCTAGTGTAAGTATTAAACTTTTGACGTTGGATTATGTCTAACTTTCAGGATGAAAATTCAAATTTCTCTCGCATCTTTTGAAACGCTTTATGTGAGGGTTTAGACTTAGAGCAGGGAACAAAAAATTGAAATTGAATCGCGTATTTTAAAAAATTTGTATGATACTAAAACCTGCAGCTTTATCTCATTCTGTGTCATTGGAATTTTCCCAGTCCAACCTGAAACTAATGTTTACTTCTTTGAATGAACATAATGATCCATAAAGATGATCGACATTTTTGAAAATAATAATGCAAGCTTACGGCCAACTTTTTCAATAATCGGAAACATTTACGATGGAGCCAGATTCACTGATTTGAAGAGCTCGTTCCAATCCGTACTAGACTAGCCTGCTCACAAGAAAGAGTTCCAAATATTTTCAACATCTTATACAGTCAAGCTTAACCAGATTGATCTCAGATTGTAACGAACACAGCATTCCTTCCAAAGCTTTTCCAACCGTAACAATCAAGGTCCACCGAAGAAACTGCCGGAAGTGCGGTTCGGGGTAACCCTTGGGTTACCGTAGTAGGTGGAAGGTACCACAGAAGGCCAAGAAGAGGAGACAGGTCCAAGTACTCCGGAATCTTGAAGAAAATAAGAGACAAAACCCAGCTCAAGGACTTAGGGGCGGATGTGCGGAGTATGCCAAAAAAGGGCGCTACCCGAAAGACAATAGTCCAGCAGGTCCTGGGGAAAGATGTGCATGCTCAGGCACTCGTCTTAGAAATGACTTTCCAGTTTAAAAATCTGGACGAAATCACCGAGGAATGTACAAACCCCCGAAGAGAAGTGCGGAGTGGAAGTGGCCACTGAGTCAATCCACTTTCGAAATTGTCCCAGGTGCATCGACAGATGCAAATCTGGCATTGCAGACAGTCAATCTTAAGGTTGTCAGTTGTAATGTACCTTGGCCATGCTTCAGAAATCGGACGTTTGCTTCAGATATTTCGAGAGAGGACACAAATCCTGGACCCGCAAGGGTTTCGATAGGAGCCAGTTTGCATACGTTGTGTAGATGCAGGCCAGAAAGCGAGAGACTGTGGAAATTCACTCATATGCTTTGTATGTTCTGGAACTCTGAGCTCTTTATGGAAGACCCTAGGTGTCCAGTCATGCAGCCAATTGTGAAACCACGGCCGTAAGGATAGCACAACTGACCCTGAACCACTACTACGCAGCTCAGCAGCTACTATATCAAGCAGCATCAGTCGTCGGACATCACCATCGTATCACTCCTCTACCACATCCCTCCCGAAAGCGGTATCTGAGTTGCGGATAGGTCCAGTATGGCGGCCATATGGACGATGAGCAGGTTTTCCCTTTAGGAGGTTGTGTCAACCTCAAAAGAAAGGTACGCAGTTGCTACATGGTCGACCTGAAATCTATTGAGCTGATAGGCTTAGAGCCGTTGGTGGTGGCAGGCGATGTAAACGTTGGGTTGTTGAGTGGGGAAGTCGCTGTACAAACCAGAGGGGACAGATCTGGTTGAAAGCTTTAGCAATGTTCAAATCTGGCCAACGTTGGGACCAAATGTGTACATACAGCAGAAATGGTGCAGATTCCATCATTAACATGACGCTCTCCAGCCCAGGAATGATCATGAACTAGAGGGTTGATGGTGGTTGCACCAAGTCCGCTGTAGTCAGGCGACCATGCCTATGACTCGTCAGTCTTCGAATAGAAAACCATGTGCATACTGGTGAAAAAAGAGGAAAAACGAAGAAGAAAAAATGCCGCAAGTAAAACGTAACCACGCACCACCTATTCATCGACTTCAGAGTAGCGTATGACAATCGAACGAGAACAGCTATGGCAAATTATGCACGAACACGGGTTCCCGGACAAAATTACGCGATTGGTCAGAGCGACGATGGATAGAATCAAGTGTTCAGTGCGAGTTTCGGGGACACTATCGAGTTCTTTCGAACCTCGAAGAGGGTTGCGGCATGGGTGATGGGATTTCATGTTAGGAAGTTCGTGGTTTCATTTTCAGGGAGTCCGACCAGTTACTTGGCTTCGATGACGACATTGACATTACAACAGATTTGAGGCAGAGACCAATCGGATCGGACTAGTCATAAACACATCGAAGACAAAATACATGAGAAGTAGAGGCTCGAGAGAAGACTCTGTTAGCCTCCCACCACGGATTCTAATTGACGGTGATGAAATCGATCTACAAGTTTGTGTTGTGGGCTAACTAGCGACCACCGACAACGACACTAGCAAAGAGACCAAAAGATGCATTATGGGCGGAAATCACGCTTACTTTGGACTTCGGAAAACTCTTCGATCGAACAAAATTCGCCGGTCCACAAAGTTGACCATCTACAAAACACTTATTAGACCAGTAGTTCTCTACGGCCACTAAACTTGGACCTTGCTCATGGAGAACCACCGTGCCCTTGGGGTTTTCGAACGGAAGATATTGCGTACGGTTCACGGTGGGTTGCAGATGAAAGATGGGACATGAAGACGACAAATGAACCGCGAGTTGCATCAGTTGCTGGGGGACCCCCCAATGGTCTAAGGCAAAGCCTTAGAACTCGACCTTCTGTTTGATATACATAGACTTCGAGTGTAGAGGACAATTACGATCCCATTGAAACTAACAGTTTCTCCCGAGTCGAGACTCGAACCTACGACGAATGATTTGTAGGCCACCATCGTACCTCGAGACCAGCTGGGGAGGCTCCCAGCTTAAATTGGAAGGCTTCTGTGGACTAGGCTTTTCGTAAGCATGTCGGACGAAAGCCCAGTCAAGGTGGTTCTGTATAACCTCCTAATAAGGACGCGGCGTTGTGGCCCGCAACATGCACGGTGGATCGAACAAGTGGAAGGAGATCTCCGCAGCCTGTAAGAGTGGTGACAAGCAGCCACGGATCGTGTACAATGGCGTTGACTCTTAGATACAGCGAAAACTACCCAGGCCTCAGTCTGATAGGTAAGGTATTCCTGGTGAATTGACGTGATAGCGCACCTTCGCGATGTGTGCTTCCGCGTTGGCAAGACGAAGAATGCAACGCGTCAATCAATGAACAGGCGGTAGTGCGCCGTGCACCATTTAGAAGACAGTTTCTGGTCTGCCAGTGCTGTCCTTATGGTGTTCCGCTTCGTCACAGGAGCATTTAATAACCATCGTAAGATTGTAAAAACTTGGTTCCCTCAGGACGCTTCACCAGTTGCTACACTTTATTGTAGTGCAAAGAATCCAGCTCATCATCAACAACTTCCAACAGGAACGCTTCTCCTCATCGACCGAGGATTTCATTTGGAACACAGAGATATCTGGCGGCAGAAAGCGTTTCTGTTTAAGTTAACATTGATTTCGACTTGCCGTAAAACGGACGCTCCCGTTCGCTAAACCTTGTTGAGGTTTCGAAAAAAAATTGTTCTACAATCAGCGCGTGAAGAGAACGCATATCTTGAAGTTTTATCAGTTGTCATCCTGAGGTCTTGGGTTGTGAATAAGTGCGGCCAATGTGTTGCACGTAGTTTTCTGGATAGACATGTTTTTGACCATCATTCTCGAAGGCATCATCCGATTCTTCCTCTCTTGCTTGAATCCTTCCGTATTTGGTAAATTAACTGCAACCTCGATTCATAGTCTATAGCCTATTAGGTGCGTAACCATTGAACACCGAGATTTATGACTCCAACAATTTTAGCAACAAAGATGATGACTGGTTTGTTCATTATTTCGTGAGTCATAACACATTCTTTCTGTTTAACGAGGTGATCACTAGCTTCAGAATTCAGCTTCAAGGTTAGGTTTTCATCGCTACACCGCTTTTTCGCCACTTACCACATCTCTTGCTTCGACAGTCCAGTCCAGTCCAGACAGTCCGTCCGTATGCCTCTCTTGTTCTTTCCCCTTGTAGAAGACTGAACCACTGCGACCATTGTTTGATCTATTGTGGTATGCTTCACCTTACTCTAAGTGCGTACGGGCAGGTACATCACTATTTGGCGAGTTGATGTCCTTGCTACATTGCACATTTATCCCAGTTGGGCAACGCACTTCGTATGAAGTTTATTACCTCACCAGGACTTTCCCTCAAAATTTCGGTAGGTTCTATGTGTCCCTTACCGAAGATACGCAATCTGCGTTGTATTAATACTCGGCATTCGCAGAGTAGATGTTTTGAAGTTTCGCTTTCGATGCCACACAGGCGACATTTATCAAGTTTGCCTATCTTCTTGAGATGATACTTACTCGGACAGTGCCCTGTAATGAGACCTGTGAATGTCCTCAAGTCTTTCTTATTTAATCTGAGCAGCACGAGGCTCTTCTCGCGATTTGGCTCTATGAATCTTTTTGATTGTCATAGTCCGCTTATGACATCCCAGTTTACTTTGATGGTCACTTTTTCCATTCACCGAGTTCAGCTTTTAGAGCGCTCGGGGATACTCCACAGAAAGGTTCTGGGCCAACAAAGTTAGTAGATGACCCTTGTCTGGCTAGTAAGTCGGCCTTCTCGTTTCCTTCGATTCCACAATGACCAAGAACCCAGTATAAGTTCACCTGGTTTTTCATAGCTAACTTTCGGAGCGACAGGATGCATTCCCACACTAGTTTAGAGTGGCAGAAAGGAGAATTCAGGGCTTTAAGTGCTGCCTGACTATCACAGAAAATGCATATATTTGTGTGTCGATAATTTCTTTCCAGACACGTATTCGTGCATTCTATAATCGCGTATATTTCCTCCTGGAATACTGTTGGCCAGTGTCCCAAGGGAAAAAAATTATTAATTCCTGGTCCTGTGAATCCCGCACTCGCAGAACCATTCGTTTTAGAACCGTTTGTATAGAAGCAAAGTGAACCATCCCGAATTGTGGGTCCACCTTGTTGCCAACTTTCTCGTTCTATCTCTACTGTTCTGTAAGGAATTTCGAAATTTGGTTTCCTCTCCAGCCAATCTTCCTTACTTTTTATTAGATTATTTATTTGGAAATCTTTCAGTATTCTCAGGTGTACTGTTAGATCTCCTTCTTCTAGGTTGTACTGTCGATCTAGCCTTAGAGCACTTTTTTCCGCTTCTAGCCCTTTCTTGTTGCACCGATTGCATTTACCTGAGAAAATCCGGATTTTTTGTTTGGTTCGAATAAATGCCGACAGCCTCTTATGCACATCCGTCAACCGGTCGGATTTCCTCATATCTTCTGCTCGTAATCTTTCTCGAATGAAATCAAGGGTCAACTTGTCCTCCTAAATGTTTCCTAATGGGGTGACCTACCTGTCGTAGGATTCCGAGAGCTTTACGAACGGCTGCTTCTAGCTGATTTCAGCTTCTGGATCAGCTTTCCGAAAATCTTCAAACGGTCCTTGATGGATCCATCTCCCGCCGTTTTAAGTTTTGCGAGCTGCTTGTGTAGAAGCGTCCGTGATAAAAGCGACTTCTTCGCGTAGACTTCCTTGGTGGTTTCTTTTTCACGAATCAAATCTAGTAAATAGTCGTGGATGAAGGAAACGATCATATTCGTCGCTTTGGCGTCCATTTCTTGAAACCTCCTTGCAACGATATTTCGGATATTTCGGTGTGTTCGTCCTCCTTTACCGAATTAAACCAGTGGCTCGGATTGTGTTATAATTGGTGTCTTCACGGAACAAGGAATTTATTAACGAATGAACTAACTTCCTATTTGTTGTTAGGATCTAACAAACTTGTTATTAAAGTGACTTCTCCTTCAACTATTTACCTATAATGACCATAACTTTCATCTTCAACAAAAGAGAAGGGAACCACGACTCCCTTGTGGAATGCTGGATATGGTTGTGAAATGAAAATCTAAAACCGAAAAAAGTGGAAAATATGTCCAATTTCAAATGCTAATAAATCGGTTAGTATTCGATGGATTTCCTTCGTTCTTGCAGCAATAGATTGGAAAATCTTCTAAGATTCTTCCCAAAATAAGATAATTGTAATTTCATTATTCACACTATTGTACTATTAAAAATAGTCAAGCCTTGTCAAAACGAAAAATTCGACCTCTGGTCGTTATATGCTTGCTTCTCAAGCACGGTCGACAGAATCATATACCTTGCAATTGAAAACATGCTATTTGGCCTATATAAGAGCCTGTTTCAGCCGGAGCCGCTCATAATAGTTCTAGACAGCGACAACAGCACTGCCGTGAGATGACATTGTGACGTAGATCCAAGTGATCAGTTTTTCAGTACGGCCCAAAAACGAAAGAATTCTTCGTCACTTTTGTATGGAAATGTGTGCCAACGTCACCTTGTTTTTTTGATTTTATGCAACGTACAAATAAGTAACAACGAAAAGGAAGATACCAAAAGATAGGTCTTCGAATAATGAACAAATTGGTATCAAAAACTCATATTCGAGAAAGTAGCACTTACGGCACTTTGTCATCTCACGGCAGAGCAGTCGTCCTTCCTTAGCAGCAGCACTAGCCCTGTGGTTGGTTACCACGTCTCAGGAGCAGCGCGGTTTTTCTCAACGTGTGTCGCCAGACAGCCATTATTCCCCCCGTGTTGGGGCAGCATGATGATTGCCATCAGGAAATTTCAAAATACCTTTTTTAAGGCAAATAAACAAGTCATTGAAAGTTAATAATTTTCGTCAACGCAAGCAAGCATTCTGTGTTGCATCCTAGCAATTCAAATTTGTCGCACCCGTCTAATTTACTGAATGTGAAATAGCTTCCACAGTGCATGTTGTCCGTGTATCTTAATTCCACCAATGTTAGGGCAGCTCAAAGGTTGTAATTAGCAACCGATTTTGAACCGCAACATGCTTTTTTCAAGGCAAATAAAAATACTACAAGGTATACAGCCCTAGGGTTGTATGGAATGGTGACGTGGGACTGAACACTGTAATTAGGGGATTTTTTGTTACAAAATATACAGAGTCTGCAGACTGAATCAATGTGTTTGCTCAGCGACTGTACGTATTATTATTTTCAGCCTCCCCTGGAAATCAATTTTTGGAATATATTCAACAACACTCGAAAGAATATCATTTATATTTGGCGATATTATGCCTATAGTATTTTTTATGTGCAAAAAATATGTATTTGACAAGGCAAAAGCATATCGTGCTTGTTGAAGAAGCACCAAGAATTTCTCATGAATTTCAATGCGTCAAAGTTAGAATTTTCTCTATATCCTCAAAGACGAAATCCAATAATACTTACGTTATAATAATGAATGGTTTTGTCTTATTTAATTCTAACTAAATCAAATTTATAGTATGGATCTTACTTTCAAAATAATATGGAAGCCCTTACAAACGTTCATCAATTGGAAAACATAAGAAAATATTTTAAACAAAATTATTAACAAGTTCCAGCAAAAAATCGTAGCAATCCACAATTACATTTTTATTTTTGCTTGAAATTTTTTTCATTTGCCTACAACTACATTCGCTGTATTACGAAGACAGGAAATATACGTTTATTATGGTAAAGCTTAGAATAATAATATATCATCTAACAATTTTGAAATGTAAACAGAGATTCTGTACGAATCTTACTAAATAAACAAAAAAATCACAAGCATTCGCAGGCTCTTACTCTTCTATAAATGTATATATTTAGGAATTTACTCTTTCGATATTATCCAGTCACGATTATTTAGTGAATATCGAAGATAAAATTAAATAAATATCCGTTGCAAAAATTTACAAATTTTGTTGAGTAATTTATGGTAATCATATTTATGAGATAAACTTTCAATCGCCATCAACAGCAGCATTGCAGTTTTTCCTCAATTGCATACGAATAGAAATGTACGAACAAAAGTGTACCACTGCAATACGAATAGTACCGCTGCAGTACGAATAGAAGTGTACCGCTAAAATGTACGAATAGAAGAGTACCACTGCAATCAAAGACGACAAGAGACCTGCGGTTCTATACTCCACTGGTACTGTTGCTTTTACCGGCATGTTTTCTTTCAAGACTTCAGTTTTTATTAGGTTCTTCAGTACCTAACACGCAGGTTTAGAAATTGTTCAAGGATGTGTATTGTTTCAAACTTTTAGGAAAACTTTTACCTTCGAGACATCATATGAATCTAAGCTCATGGAAGCAAAAATAAATTGACCTATTGGGACGGGGAAACTCTGTCAATTTTATTTCGAAATTGATACAGGGAATATCACAGGGAACGGATGGTGTCCATTCACATCGTCTGTGCTAGGAATGCTCGCATGTAATTGGTTCATTATTCGCGTAAATTTGTTATTGAATTTTTTTATCAATTTTACCGCTTAGCAATGAAATTAGAGTGATAATCAACATATTACAAAATTGTTATACATTTTATCTATCCAACAACATATTGGTTATTGTTATCCATCATGTGGTTATGCTGTTATTAACGTTTGAAATCTGACGCAACATTTGCCCGTTTCATTTCCAATTTTACAGAATGCATTCAGTATAGTAAACAAAGACGTGTCCCACGTCAAAATAATTGAAGGTTAATAATTTTCTGGCATCAACACAAGCAGACATTCTGTGCGGGATGCAATCAAATTCTGTTGTAGTTGTCTAATTTTTACTTTATTTAGTAAACCCCCCCCTGTAGGGGCAGCGCAAAGGCTGCGATCAGCATAACCGACATTGAATAATAAACTGCCCTGTTAGAACGCATTCACAAAAGCAGTTAGTTCGACTATGCAGAGCTAATATGAAGTCGATTCAATCAATCAGCGTAAACAGAATTTCGTCGTCTACCAGCTGCCAAGTTGTCACATGATGCAACACGCAACAGCGAGCAAACGAAATCGCTTGATTTTACAAACCACAATAAGATACGGGTTAAAACCGTTGCGTGTGTGAGAGCACCATCGGTGTTTATTCGCTGGATACACTATCTACTGTCTACTGAACGCAATAATCTGCTTACATGCGACACGGGGAAGGGAACATTTTCGTCAACGAAGCTGCGCAACACGACACAAAACATGTTATTTTGTTGCTTCAATGAGAGTGCTATCGGTCCGGTTCGACAAGAAATAATTTTTGTGCATCCGTGCTACGAAACTGAGGAAAAACTTTAGAAACTGAAAAAAGAGGTGGAGCTTATCAAATGATCGCTCTGAACCAGAATGAAGTCACACATATTTTTCAAGTTATATCATTCCACCACGTACGAAAAATAATTCATTCCTATTTTCATCCCTATATAAGAGCCTGTTTTAGTCGAAGCCGCTCATAATAGTTCTGAACAGCGACGACAGCAGTCCTCCCTTAGCAGCAGCGGGAACGAGCAGTGGGTACCATCGATAGCGGATAGCGGCCACAACTTTGGCATGGTTGTGGATAAGCGTAGCAGTTTCAGCGGATCTCACCATCGATAGCAGCAGATGCAGGTACAGCGGATACCAATGGCGGCCACAACTGTGGCATGGCTACGGATAGCGCTGCAGTTGCTCAGCAGTTGGGCCAGCGTATAGCGGCCACAACTGTGGCATGGCTATGCATAGCGTAGCTGTTGCAGCGGGTATATCAGCATCGATAGTAGCAGGGTCAGCTGATGCAACGACACTCCCTTCACTAAAATGCTGTTTCAGTGTGGTAGCGGGAAGCATCAGCAGCAGGCTTGCATGAAGTTAATACATCAGCCAGCAACTTTCTCTAAAGCCTCTGCCATAGTAGACGCGAAAAGCGGCGCGAACCGATTCGCTCGGCCGTAGGTTAATGTACAGCTCTACTGATGGCTGTACATTAACCTACAGCCGAGCGAATGGGTTCGCGTCGCTTTTCGCGTCAATTATGGCAGAGGCCTAATGGGAAAGTTGTATCATTTTGTTCAGAAGAATATTATTGTCGGTAATATTACAGAGTTGCGATTGCGTAAATCCGATTTTGAATTGAACAATTGTTCTTTTGAGAACAAATAAAACACTTATTTGAAGAGTTAAAAGCTTTTGGTACCAATAGCAGTATAGTGACAGCCTCAGCGGTAGATGCAGATGCAGCCGGTACTTCCCTTAGGCCGATGTAAAGGTAAATGGGAGCAGCACGGCGAAACAGTTCGGATTATGCTTAGACGCGCGTCATTTTTCGTTGTTGGTATTCCCCACATGAAACGACACGCTTTCGTATGATAGCGGTGGTATTAGCGGTAGCTGCATTTGCCAACACTTCCTCCAGTAAAGCCGTGTCTAGTTTTCAATGTGAAAACACCTTTCTCATTGTGTTGACCGTGCGCCTTAGTCCTCACTATCAAGGTAACACAGAGATGTAAGATAAACACTACATCCTATGATAAATTGAACAATTGTCCTTATAAGGACAACAAATGAATTAATGAAGATTTAATTTTGAATTAGAATACTTCTCTCAGGAAGTTCGGCTACATAGGGATGTGAAATGAAAATCTAAAACTGACAAAAGTGAGAGAAATTTCAAATGCTAATAAATCGGTTAGTTTTCGATGGATTTCCTTCGTTCTTGCAGCAATCGTTTAGAAAATCTTCTAAGATTCCTACCAAATGCATGAAATTGCAATTTTATCATTCGAACTATTGTACTATTGAAAACTCTTAAGCCTTGCCAAAACACAAAATTCGACCTCTGATTGGTCGTTATACCGCGCTTTCCCAAGCACGGTCGGCAGAGTTATGGACCTAGTAAATTGGCCTATATAAGAGCTTCATCAGATAATGAACAAACATTTCATCGGATATTAAATTGAACAACTGAAATTTGAAGAAAACAAATGATTATTTGAAGAGTTAATATTTTCTCGTTTTGCGCTATAATCCAAAGTTAATTATCTTCATCTACATGCATACTCTGATTATTATTACGTGTTTGCGTCGCTTAGTGTTTGGCTACGGTCATGCAGAACGAAAATAACGGCGTGATGCGATTCGGCAAGACGAAATCTGTTGAAATGTATAGCTCTACTTCGCCTTAAGAAGAGCTGTACATTTCACCACGGTAAGGCGAATCGCATCGCGCCGGCATTCGCGTTCTGCATAACCGTAGCCTTTGTTCCGTTCCCGTTTAATGATGTCGTATTAAGTGTGCATATTACGATTCGGCAGCACTTCAACTTCTCATTTGCACAAAATTTAAAAATATTCAATGAACTTCATTCAAAATATCAAACAAAAAGAAATTACAATACTGCCAATGAACGGTCAACGTTTATTTACTAGAAAAAATGACTGACACGCAAGCAGCCGGGTTATCTTTCTTGTAAAAGTATTCTACTTCAACCTTGCGGTCGTGGCTTTGCATACAACCTTCTTGTGATTTTTCACTTCACCCTAGGTTTGGTGCTTTTACCCTGTTTTGGGGTCACAATTTAACACTTTACTCCAGTTTAGGCAAGTTTATTCTATTTTGACCCACAACCTAGCACTTAAGCGTGGTTTGAGCACATTTACCTTATCTTGGGCTCACAATCCAACACTTAACCCTGGTTTGAGGCCGCTATCAAGCTATTCATCCCACAAAGTCTACCGGGTAAAACCGGGAGAAGCAGGGAATGTTAGGGAATTTGAAAAGTAATTCGAAATTTTTTTACGCAATTAGTTCTAAATTAAATTTATTTCATTGAGTTCGATGTGGACGCTCACCAGTAACCGCTCAAGAACTCTCAATATTGATTAGGTTGTTAAATTTGTTTTTTTTTTTTCGATGTGAAAACCAAATTGCAAATCCATTCCAAATAATCTAAAAATACGCAAAACATTAATTGACCACTTTTAATTCGAATGAAACTTTGCACTGGCTCAGTAAACCAAGTACTTGTCTTAGGTGGAAGAATTTTTCCGAAAATTATTTTTCTAAAAAGAAGTATTCAGTTTAGCATTGGCCTAATTCAACCCTATCCCCGCGGGAAAAATAAAAAAAGAATCTGGTGAAGATGGGTCTTCAACATTTTTAATTAAACTTCTTCCTGAGAAAATTTCAGTAACTGTTTCAAAATTGCATATCTCGCCAAATCATAGAAAAAAGCCAAAATACCCCGTTGTTAAGGTCGAAAAAGAATCCAGCTGATATTTCAAGTTGTCGATCAACCAATTTGCTTTTTTCGATAAGTAAACTGATTGAGAGAATTACTCTGAAAAGATAATGTCGAGCTGAGGCAACAGCTTACCGAAGCTCTTCTAAAGTACTGTAAAAGCAGCCATTAACAACGCAGCAAAAGGTGTCATTGGGTTACTTCTGATGGGAATCCTACTCATGCCGGTACATTGGTAATGTTGGCAGAAAACAATATTTTCTGCATTTAAATCGACATACTCAACTTTGAACAGCTACAGCTTCTCTTAGGGACATTCTAGCTCTTCAGTGTCTTCTGCAATGTTGTTGAGCATCTAAAACACTACACTTTAAAATAATGTAGTGCATCATCAGAGCAATATTGAGCTCCCTAGAAAGGTAAATGCAAAAAAGTAGGTTTCCCCATATAAATTTTCATACAAATTTGAAATGCAATGCGCCACGCGGAGACAAAACCAATTGACTTCCAGTAAGTTTAAGGTTGTTTGGGGCCCCAAAAGGAACCAAAAAAACTTGGTTCTGTAAAATCGATTACTTTTCCCCACCCTAACCAACATACAAGAAGGGCGACAAGTTGGAATAAGAGAACTACCCAGCGATCACGATTTTCAACGCAGCCTAAATCATCTTTCACCAGCTCTCGCCCCTAACGTTTGCTGTAAAAAATGGACTTTTTCAGATGGTGATGAGAAAAAAAACTAAGACAGATAATTGAGTTGGATAAATTCCCTTTAATGGTAATTATATTTTCTTGCAAAATAAATCTACGGCCTTGCGAGCGGCCTTCGGGCAGTCAACCGGTACATTTGCCATGGCGAACGAAAACATGCGTGTAGGCATGTTTTCAGGCTCTTTCTTCGTTTTTTTTTATTAATTCCTCTTCCGTTTTCGCGATAAAATTGTTGGAAAAGATCTTGCGCTTCAAGTTTGCCCAGAAATTCTCGATGGGACGCAGCTGGGGGAAGTTGGGCGGATTCACCGACTTCGGTACCACATCGATATTCAGCCGCTCCATCTCCTCCAACGACCGCTTCGAGTAGTGGGCCGACGCCAAATCTGGTCAGAACACCGTGTCTTCGCCCTTATGGTATTTCTTGATGAACGACACAACTTCTGGCAGGCACTTCGTACTATAAATTTCCCCGTTCACGACCAGCCCGGAGCGAAAGAAGAGCGGCTTCCCTTCTCGCTGATTGTCAGCCACGGCAGCACCTTCTTGGTGCGTGAAATAAATTTCACCTCGGAGCTCACTTCCTTCGTGGGAGAAGTAAACTACGAAGTACCCTGCCAGTCGTTGCCATCTAGGATGAGATAGGTCTCGTCGTCCATCACCGCTGTCACATCGCGATTCGCCGGGAAAACCGACTTGACCATCTCATTCAATCGCCGTCGCTGCGTCATTGCCTACAGCGCCGAGACCAGTCCTGACATGTATGTCCATGTTCTCCAGATACTTTTTCACTGTTTTACCGCATGCACCAACCTCCCGGCCAAGTGCACGCAGCGGTGTAGCCACTTTTCCCTCGGTCTTCGTCTTCAGCATCCTTTGAAGCTTCTTGTCGCTCAGGATCGTTGGCCGTCCGGAACCGGGCTTTCTTTCGATGCTCTGATTGTTGTCCAAAAGTGTCAAGATGTTATAAATGCCGGAACGAATATACGGGTATATACAAAGTGCCGCACGATGTCCGTTTTTGATGCGGCGGGGTACCGTTCTTTGAACGCGCACACTTCTGAACGGAGTAGCTTCACTTTTTTCGCCATCACAGTTAGAGTTTGACTGATAGAGCTGTCAAATTTTTTTGCTAACTCATGGGTTACTTTGGTTGATGATGCATGAGTAGTTTCGTCTGTGCGATTAAAGGTAAACCCATGAAAAATTCCATTTTTTTTACTGAAAACATTAGCAAGAAGGTTTGTGGGAAGTCATCAAGCCGGTTTTGTAGACCAAACCTTCACGCTGCGGCAAATCTTCCACAAGTGTCGCGAATATCATGTCCCCGTGCACCACCTTTTCCTCGATTTAATTAAAGTGTGAAGATTTCGAGTGCGTTATTAAGCCCGTTTGAAACACACAAAGGACTTCGACAAGGCGACGGTCTTTCTTGCTTCCTGTTCAACAGTGCGTTTGAACGTGCGGCCTTAAACATGCGGGGCACGATTTTCAATAAATCTAGTCAACTTATCTGCTTCGCTGATGACGAGAACCTTAGGGGCCATCCACATACCACGTGGACAGATTTTTAACGATTTTGACCCCCCCCTCCCCCTCCGTGGACAACTGCCCATATAAATTCTAAAAAAATTGTATGGACTGTGGACATTAGCCAACCCCCCCACCCCCCAAAACTGTCCACATGGTATGTGGATGGCCCCTTATCAGAAGGACGTTCCCAGCGGTTACTGAACAGTACAGGTAGCTGAAACGTGAAGCAGAAAAGGTAGGATTGAAGGTAAATACGTCTACGATCATCTCTGGCGGAGTATGCGAAGATGGCGTATGGAGGGGTAGAATGAATCACCGGAATGTTTTATATAATATTTGAAAATGATTCACACACTCAGTTAAAGATAACATTTCTCCCACATAATGGACTACATAAAAATTCGTACATAAACGACAAAGGCTGGAATCGGCTAGCGGCCAAGGTATTTGACCTTGGTCTCACGATAGACAGAGAACTGAAACGTAGAAGATACTTCGAGGATTTAAAAGAAAAAGCGACAAAGAAACTTCTATTGATTTAACTGCTCAGCCCTGAGAGGAAACATGAGGTTAATCCTGAAACTTTCATTTAAGTAATGCTCTCTTTAGAAGCATGCTCGAATATGAAGCCTAAAATTTTGGATTAGTGGCAGAAACCAATCCTTTCCCCTCCACTGTTCTCAAAAATTTTCAATCTAAGAAAATATACTTATTGCTCACGTTCATCTTAAAACAAGATGAAAAAGCATCCACGTTATTAAATCAGCAATTGATCTCACTAACGATTCCGTACTATTCCAGAGTTCGAATACCGCCAGCGGAAGCGGCAGTGCAGCTGACGCGTTACCTTTAAACTGGGAAGAGCGGCAGGATGCCAACGGGCGCACCTACTACGTGAATCATCTCGCGCGCTCGACACAATGGGAACGACCAACCGCCGCGTAAGTATGTGAAGGTTGAATACGAGCAACAAAAATTCGGACACACGAAAATTGCAACCTAATACCAAACAAAATTTGGGCCCAAAGTATACGGTTGGCTGAGTGCCCATTGTTTCGTACGCAACCAGCAATAGTTTATTCTCGTCCACAACATTTTGATCGAATACTTCCGTTCCAGTTTATCGCAATCCTCGCAGGACAATGACATGGCGGCTGCCTTCCAAAGACGCGTTCATATCAGCGTGGACGACAACATTACGGTAACTATCCGCGCCCAGAATCCGTTACACACTTAACTAAGACTAACAGCAGGCGATAAACAACAGGAGGAATGTCCCCTTTCTATCACACACACACAAACACATTCACAGACACTTCTTCTCAAATCTCATTTTGTGCGTCTTTCCGTTTCCGTTCTTTTTTTTTTTTCGATGCATGCCAAAACATTTTGTTCCATTGGATGCCTTTTCCTTTAACATTTGTCTTGAAACATCCTCTACGAAACAAAAAAATACTAATCAGGATACCGACAACCCGAGCTTGGATCACGAATCGATCGGTTTGGCCCGAGAGGGCGGTTGCCGCAACGAGGTTTCAGAGGATCGTCATTCTTGGTTTTGTCGCAGCCAAACAATCGATTCACGGTCCTCTCCGGTTGTGGAAGGTGAAAATGCTGATGGAGCAGCAGGAGAAGAAGTACTTGAGTGCGGTCGGTTATCACCGGAAGACGCCGTCGATGTGCTCTACCTAGATCTGGAGACCAATGAAGAGGTGGTTCTGCGGTCACGAGTGTGCCGTTGGTTGTGTTTTCGTGTTTGCAACTTTCGATTTGTTTTATTTTCATTTGCAATTTTTGTTTAGTTTCGTAGTTTAGCGATTCGTTTTCTGTTTGTTAAAAGTTTTGCAATTTTTTTTTCTTGTGGGTTCCTTCGACTCAAAACAGGCGAGTACAGTGAGCCTCTCGTCGGAACAGGCCGCAGTTAGGTTGGACGCTTCGTTGAACAGTTCCATTTCTTCACTGGCAGCGGATTTGAACGGTAGAATCGGCGACGGGTCGGTAGTGCTCCGTTCGGAATCATTACAGTCCCTGCCGACTATTCGTGTCAGTTCGCCGCCCCATTTGCCGGCGGCACTGGTGCGCAGTCCAACGCGGGTTGCCTCGTTGGCACACCCGACCGCATCCGGCGTTAGTCGAAGGTTTGAGATCAGACTTCAGGCTTGTGGTGTGGGTAAACTAACTTTATCATCTTTGACTTTTGAAGAAGAAGACTCCCGGTGGCGTTTCCGCCACTCGTGCCCCGACAAACCAGCGTCGATCTCAGCCCGGATCAGGACCAGGAGGAAAATCCTCCTTCACCGCGAGACATTCCAGAGCTGAATGAAGATGGGGTCCCGGGTGGAGAGGTAAAGAAATGGTCATTTTACTGGTGCTTTTCGGTTGTCGCTGCTACTGCCGCTGTTGCCAATGTTCCGATGTGCGTTTGCTAGTCTATAGTCGTCGTTTATTTGCCGTGCCGGGGTATCGCTATTGTAGAGCCTGTTGGTGGTGGAATGTTTTTTTTATCGTCCATAACCTAAATGTAGTTTTCAATAATTTAATTTAATTCTTGTTTTTTCTTGCTCGCAGGACCCGGAGCATGTGGCGCAGAACCGAGTTTTGCAGCACCTGAACGAGGTTACCCGACGTTCCTCGAGTCGTTCGTCAATCGGTAGTGACAACAGTGCTCGGGGACCAACGTCCGTTGGCAGTGGGGGACCTCCCACTGTCGAAGATGAAGCTGATGGAGGCGGAGGTGTGAGCGCCAGAAGACGATCATCCACAAACAACAACAACGACGCCGGAGACGATCGCTCGTCAACGCGTTCCTCCACCTCCAATGAGAACGATTCGTCCAGCAGTAGTCCAGCCAATGCTGAAGCAATACTACCAACCGGGTGGTCCATGCAGCTCGCCCCCAACGGCCGGGTTTTCTTTATCGATCATAATGAGAAGAAGACGTCCTGGGTGGATCCACGAACGGGCCGGGCAAGTCCAATGCCAAACTCGTGGAATAATTCGGCTGGTAGTGATGCGAGACGACCCGAGGAAGGGCTGGCACCGCTGCCCGAAGGATGGGAGGAACGGGTACACACTGACGGAAGGATTTTTTTCATCGATCACAGTACTATGATTTACCTGCAGTTGGTTTTGATTGGAGTCATCAATTTTGTTTTGTTTTAGATACCCGGACCACACAATGGGAGGACCCTCGTCTGTCGATGCCAAACGTTGCCGGACAGGTGGTTCCCTATTCCCGAGATTACAAGCGAAAGTATGAGTACCTTAAGGGACAGCTGCGGAAACCGGTAAGTTTTGTGATATAATTTTCAAACACTAAAAGAAGAAGAAAAACACTGAACCCTTCCTTGTAGGCGAACGTTCCGAACAAGATTGAGATTAAAATCCGCCGGGCGTCCATCCTGGAGGATTCCTACCGGATAATCAATTCCATCACGAAAGTCGACCTGCTGAAGACGAAACTGTGGATCGAGTTCGAGGGGGAGGCCGGACTGGACTACGGTGGGCTAGCTCGCGAATGGTTCTATCTGCTGTCGAAGGAAATGTTCAACCCGTATTACGGATTGTTTGAGTATTCGGCCATGGATAACTACACCCTGCAGATCAACCCGTTCAGTGGGTTGTGCAACGAGGATCATTTGCATTACTTTAAGTTTATCGGTCGGGTCGCGGGGATGGCCGTCTACCACGGCAAGCTGCTGGATGCGTTCTTTATTCGGCCGTTCTACAAGATGATGCTGCAGAAACCAATCGACCTGAAGGACATGGAATCCGTGGATATGGAATACTACAACTCGCTGCTGTGGATCAAGGAAAACGATCCGAACGAGTTGATGCTGACGTTTTGCGTCGATGAGGAAACGTTCGGCTACACGAGCCAGCGGGAACTGAAGCAGAACGGAGCCGACATCGAGGTGACGAACGAAAACAAAGACGAATACATAAAGCTGGTGATCGAGTGGCGCTTCGTAGCCCGCGTGAAAGATCAGATGCAAGCGTTCCTGGAAGGGTTCGGTCAAATTGTTCCGCTGAATCTACTTAAAATTTTTGATGAAAATGAACTCGAGCTGTTGATGTGCGGCATCCAGAGTATCGACGTGAAGGACTGGAAGCGAAATACGCTGTACAAGGGTGACTATTTCGCAAATCATGTGATTATTCAGTGGTTCTGGCGAGCGGTGCTGTCGTTTTCGAACGAAATGCGTGCCAGGCTACTGCAGTTCGTAACCGGCACCAGTCGGGTGCCGATGAATGGCTTCAAAGAGCTGTACGGTTCTAATGGACCGCAAATGTTTACGATCGAAAAGTGGGGAACACCGGAAAACTATCCGCGGGCGCATACTTGGTAAGTTTACATTAAATCTTTCCATTAGTCCCATCTAAGTCTCTTGCTTCCGACAGTTTCAACCGATTGGACTTACCCCCGTACGAGAGCTATCTGGCGCTGAAGGATCGTCTGATCAAAGCCATCGAAGGAAGTCAAGGATTCGCTGGTGTAGATTAAAAGCGCTCATCAACGCGCACCCCGCAATGCATGTAAATATTGACAATGCCACCCACAAAAAGGGTGGACCAGCCCAGTTTCTCCTGCTTCCCCTGCCCTGCCTCTTTCTTCGCTACTTAGTAACGAAACATGACAATCCTGTGCCAACGAGGCGCGCACGCAAGAATCCAACAAACAAAAAATTCTCTTCTACCTGCCAAATCTTGTACTTGTATTCCACGACGGTCTTTGAGGCACGTATTCGGGTAAGTCAGGTTTTCCTCTGCATTGTGTTCTGTAATAGCTGATACCGAAGTAGCGAACATTGTTTATACAAGAACAAAAAACCGTTTTCTCTCCATCACCAAAACAAACACACACACACACACACATAATCATATGCCTTAACTGAAAAGAGCTCTAATATTTATACACTTAAATCGTTTTGGGCCTACTTTGCCACCTGAACCCCCCCACCACCTACACGTTTCGGACCGGGTGCCAGGGTTGTTAGTTGCCTGTTTTAAATCAAAACAAAATCGACTTGTTGAGAGTATTCAGTTGACCGTTTTTTCCTCCTTCGGAGATTCCGGTTCGGTTAGCTTTCCCTGCTGAAACTAGTGTGCTAGAGAAAAAGATAGAAAAACACTCGAACCTCGTCGCGTGTGATTTTGGTGGGATTGTCGTCGCAAAAGTTGTCCCTGGAGGTAGCTCATATATTTCACTTTAGTCAAAAATGAACGCATGGAATTTGACGCAGAGTTCCCCCTAGTGAAGAACTTGTCATTTTGTGATGAAACGAAGAGAAACGGGAGAATTGTGTTTAAGAAATGAGATAGTAAAACGAAACACGACGAGCGTTCGGAGTTGAAATCAAAGAAAACAAAAACTATTGTGTAGCTAAATATTTTCAAAGTATTTTTAATTCTTATTAGATAAGAATATAATAAACGATTATAAAGATTAGGAGGGTTCTGTCATGTGATTCAGCGCAGTGATATTTCACACCATTTACTGTTTTAACCGAAAAGTAAACTAGAAGCTTAGGAGAATTGTGAATTTGAGGAATCTCTTAGATGGTTGTATATTGTTTCTACAAATTACCATGCGTCTGCTTCTTTAGCAACCGAAGGAGTTATAGTTTTTTTTTTTTGTGATAGAGTATCGGACTACTTCAACAGGTTTTTGCAGCATTCTAATGTGAAACTTACATACACTGTAGACACCTAGTAATGACGAGCTCGCATGTTTAAGGCGAATCGTGTGATGCAGCAGACTAGAGAAACTTATCGAGATACTAAAATGATTGGTAAAAAGACTTCATTGATGCAAAAAAGCGAGCACCACAAACGATTCCATGTTGAAGCTCAGATATGCTTTTTTTGGCACGAAACAAAAGTTCTACAAAGCGGTCAATGGAACAAACTACGAATCCGCTGACTTTGAACAAGTTTTTGGAGGTGAAAATAATTGTTTTGCCACTGTGGTTATTAGTAAGGTGATCTACAACGGACCTCGCGTCTAATCTTTGACAAGTTCAGAGAAGTCAATGTTTGCAGATTTCAGGATGGTGTACGATTCAGTTAGGCGCAGTGAGTAACAACAAATTATACCTGAACTTGATCTCAACAAAACTGATGAAACTGATTCATGCCATCCTAGATCCGTTTGTGCTGTTGAACGTCACAAAGAAGTCACGGGTTTACGTACCTGCTGTGCGACATTACCTGGGAAGGTGCAGTACGGAGAGCAGTACAAAGAAGCGGTACCATTATTATGATCAGGTCTCATATTCTGTTTAATTTTACGAATGCTATACCGGACACTACAAAACTCAACTCCTCCAAGCGCGTACAATCAGATGACAAAATTAATGGCGACGGTAATGCTTTCTTCCCAGACTGTGACACTCTAGCCCGTCTCGCAGGAAGTCGGAAGCCTTTAGAATAGAAGGGAAATTATCGTGAATGAGGTCCCTTGCCTGTACCATCTACGATATTACGGTACAATAAGGTTGAACCACTATCTGCAAAGTTGTGTTATGTGGCCAGCAACTCACAACGCAACTTGGCCTTCGATACCCGTAAGTTGAAGGTAACAACAACATTCAGGGTTAAAAGGCCCCTTAGAACTGGTTCCCTCTTTTCTCATGATACTACTGATACAAAAACACACTTTAACAAACACATCTTGTCCGGTGGTAACCGCCGCACAGTGTCAAAATTTCGATTAATGTCGAATTTTATTATACCTTATCAAAAATGTTGCTAAATGGATTCGAATCAAGGTTCGTGATGTTGGAAATATTTCATAGGCGAGTTTTTTTTAAAACTTGGCTAATATATAAATGTTAGTCATATTATATATAAATCGCAGCAACCAGTGCATTCGAAGGTAATGCAGTGTAGTGTCAATATTATTAGAGCAGAGGCTAGGCAGATGCCTACCATCGTATTGGTGAAAATGTTGCATGCTTCCTATATGTACACGCCCAACATAAATTTCGATCAAAGCGCTCGGGGATTTTACGTCACAAAGTTTGTTTTGAAAATTGAAGTGTGTTCATTTCTTTTAAGTTGCAAATTGAAATTCGTTTATTTCTATGAAGTTGAGTGCACTGCATAAGTTTTGAAATGCCGTTTTGTTTAGTTAAATCGTGTGATATTTCATCATACAAGATACGGAAAGAAAAACTGACAGTGAGTATGCATAGTTTTCCGCGGCATGAGCCAATCCGAAAGAAGTGGGCTCAGTTTTGTGGGTTGCCGTTGTCAACTGATGTTCCCGGCACTTCAAACCAGAAGACTTCGAATGCCGGTATCTTGTCGGTCATCGACCGTGTCTAGTTAAAAATGGTAAAGTAATAATCACTTAAATACGTACTCTGGTCTTACAGTCAAAATAAAATTTTCAGCCGTTCCAACTATTCGTACGCTAGCTGATGGAGATCCGTCTGATAGAAGTCTGCGAGGTAAACGTAAGGCACAGGCGGAACTAATAGCTGCATTCACCAGTATTGGCCACATTCACCAGTATTGGACAACCGCAGCGATAAAAAAAACAACAAATTGGTAGTTAACATTGTAGAAGATGCTGTAGTACCAATGGATAAAATCGTTTACTGCGCCCAGCGTGTGAGTAGGCTGTAGTACCAATGGATAAAATCGTTTACTGCGCCCAGCGTGTGAGTCAAGTATTGGACATCGCTTCACAACAACGTACAGTACTTCAGGAAACCGAAGATGCAATAAACTGTGTTCAGTGGATTCAAAATAACAGTTTCGTCGAAGAAACTAATGATGTTTTAGAACTTGATTGCCAGTTTTATGGGAAATGTGGCCTGGATGTTTTAGCGGACGCAATTGAATTGTCAGAAAGATCCGTCATACCCAGCACTATAATTGAAAACAGCGCCAATCCGCTTGGTGAGAAGAAGCCTATTTACGAAGCACCCCAAACAATTAAACAGCTAAAATCCGCCATTTTTGATCTGAGAAATACCATCCGAAGTTTACAATTGAAGGTTTGGAATATTTTTGAATTTTTCATATCAATTACTTTTATGTCTGTTTAGTCAGGTAGCTCAGCGAAAGAGACTTAGAAATACAAAAATTGCAATGTTCAAACATGGATAAAGATAGTCAGTTTTCCGATCTGACTAGCAGAATAGAAACCCTTCGAAATTCAATGGAAGACGTCCGTTCAGTTGCGCAAAGTCACGTAAATAATAAACTTCAGAAGCCTTCTTAATTTTGGGAGAAAAGAAAAAAGTTGTATGGAAATAGCTTTGGCGTTCTCATTAAGGTATTTTAGCTGTAAAATACATACATTTGCATACTGTAGTAAATAGATTTGAAACAACAGCAAAAATATTCTCATTTAGCTATTTTTTCAGCTTTAAAAGCCTATCGTTATATCTCTTTATTGCCACATCTTACACCATGAACTGTCAACACAATTGATACAAAGATAAAGCTGTTTTTCCCCAATAGCATTGAGCCATTCTCGCTGAAACCGTCCCACTGGTGACATGAGGTCTTTCAAAAGGATATTTTTATGTCTAAACGATCGAAAGTAGCAAAAAAAATGAGAAAACCACTTTGGTTAGCTCATATTGATGGACCCCTCGGGCACAAATCAGGTAAACGGTTTTTACAAAAATTGATTTTCGAGCAATTCTTGACCTTTTTATTGATTTATTTCTCTCGAATTTGTCATTGAAACCCCTGCAACCAACACATCGTTTTGAAGAGGAATAATAGAGCTTTCATTTGAAGTGGAAAAATTGGCCGCCATCTTGGATCTCGTCGCCATATTGGATTTCATTAGAAAAACGTGTTTTTGAGCAAGTTCGCAACCAACGATTTTAAATTTGACATCACCATTGGGAAGCTAAGAAAAAATGCTTTAAGATACATTCAAAATATTAGGTGAGCATTGAGGTTATCTTGTCATTCTGGTCACTTTTCAAAATCGAGCTTCAAACAGTTCAGGTGATGTCAAATTCAAAATCGGTGGTTGCGAACTTGCTCAAAAACACATTTTTCTGATGAAATCCAAGATGGCGGCCAATTTTTTCCTACTTCAAATAAAAGCTCTATCATTCCTCTTTAAAACAATGTGTTGGTTGCAGGCCCGCATAATCAATAACCATAAACGGATGATAATCCATATGGTTTAACGATTCACCATACAGTCTGGATTATATCCCGAACTAGTTGTAGGGCACGTTTTATGGTTATTGATTATGCGGGGGGGGGGGGAGTTCAATGACAAATTCAAGAGAAATAAATCAATAAAAAAGTTAAGAATTGCTCAAAAATCAATTTTTGTAAAAACCGTTTAACTGATTTGTGCCCGAGGAGTCCATTAATATGAACTAACCAAAGTCGTTTTCTCATTTTTTCGCTACTTTCAATCATTTAGTCATAAAAATATCCTTTTTGAAAGACCTTATGTCACCAATGGGACGGTTTCAGCGAGAATTGCTCATTGTTAAAATAATCGATTGTACTTTCAACATGAGACCTCGTGTTTTACTTTCAATATAGATATCATAGTCAACTGGCTTACCAAATAGTTCGTAACGAAATGAAGATACCACTGCCGATTCTAAGAAGTCTCCGTGAATGGGCCTCATGCATCAGAATGAATCAAGGAATTATTGCTGATGTATTTTCATTCTTGAGCATAGTCGGAAAACACATGACTTCCAGAGAAAGGGTGGAGGTTTTGGCATACGACGAAGTATCTGTGAGAAGCACTGTGGAGTACGACAGGCGACATGACAAAGTAATTGGACCGCATAAGGAGATGCAAGTAGTGTCAGCACGTGGACTATTCGGTAAATGAAAGCAACCTGTCTATGCTGATTTTGATCAGCCAATGAGTACCATTGTACTTAATGAGTTAATCACCCGTTTTCACGATATTGGATTCTCAGTAGTAGCTTGTGTCCACGATTGTGGTGGTAGCAATCTATCACTGTGGAAGAAAATCGGCATTAGCTATTCGGCGGAACGAACGGTGATGAAACATCCCGTCACATCAAAAAATATTTATTTTTTCCGAGACGCTCGTCATTTGCTTAAACTAATAAGGAATTGGATATTAGAGAAAGGATTTTTTTATAAAGGTAAATTCATTCTCCATGGAGCTAACATTTTAACGTAATACGTTTATTCGGTTTACAGATCGATTGGTTACGAAAAAGTTTTTGCTACAGTTAGTTGAAAAGGCCTCTACACTAAAATCTCCTTATTCCAACACAAGCCCAGAATTTAAAAATCAAGAACATAACTCCTTGTTCAAACTGAGCATTAAGCACGCAACGGTGAGCGGGGCAGAAAGACAAAATGTAAGACTAGCAGCTGAGTTGCTTAGTCATACGACTGCTGTGAATCTACGGAGACACTTCGGTGAATATGAAGAAGCGCAACTATTGGCAGAAATTATCGACAAGGTTAACTCATGGTTCGATGTTCTTAATTCTCATCAAATCAATCAGTCCATCTCATCTAAAAAATGCTATAGAATGGATATTGAACGCCAAGATAAGATTCTCGACGATATGGCTGATTTAATGAAAAATATCAGAACATTAAGTAACCATAAGTTGCCAGCTCCACACATTTACAGGTAAAATATAGGGTTCATTCCGATACTCACTTCACTAGAAAATTGCTAAAATGTGAATAGTGAATAGTGGAATAACCTCCAACATTGAATGTATTCAAATAGAAAAATCTTATACTGAACTTCATATGCAATTCCACCTGCAGGTGTTTCAAAAAGCAGTTTTGGTTTCGATAGTATCGCTCAAACATCTCCTAATTCAAATGAAACATGAATATGATATTGATGAATTACAAGTTAAATCACGATTGTGTGGAAAATCTTTTCGCTACACTTCGTTTGAACAGTGGATCACAAGACCATCCATCCCCGATGCAAGCGCTGGAACGATTACGTTTAATAATTCTCGGCAAAAATTTGAATCAGCAGCTTAAAGTCAACCAAAACACTCAGAACATATTAGTTGACGAAAACTACATTATGACCAGATTGTTCAGAAGAAGAAGCGATATTGAGCAAATGCGATCGAAGGTTACCGTAAACGTGCAGAGCGAAATTGCTTCAGCTGATGCTAGCTATGAAGACGATCGATGGGAATACCGAACAGAGGAACAGACCTTGGAAGAAAAGGATGGTGTGGAATATGTATCTGGGTATTTGGCACGACGCTTGAACAAAAATCACCCTGAGCTTGGATAATACATTATCAGTTGATTGAGAAATCAGAAGACAACTATACGGAGGATTTCTCAGGAGGTGGGCTGGTGGAACCATCGCAGGAATAGTTCGATTTATCGAACTGAATGAACGCGTATTTCGACTGGATTCACAATGGTGGGGAGAATGGAGAGATACCCGTGTTTAGAGACGTCGAAAATGTGAAAAAAAGTCTGTTCCGAAACTTAAAAACCAATTTCCCGAAGTGTGATTGAAAAATATGTCACTACACGCATTAACATCAGATTAAAACATATGAAAAAAAAAATTCTAGAGGGGAAGATTCATAAATATATGTAAAATAGTCAAGATTAGACCACATGGTAACTTTCGAAACCGTTGCACAGTGCACAGTGGGGTGACTCCATACAAATGCTGGCCAAGCAAAAAAATGTCTAAATCATGGAAAATACATGGTTTTTATGTAATTTTTAAACGCTGAGTCCGAATTTGATTTTATTTTTGCATGAAAATGCATACTCTTGATGCTAGTGGAATTTCAATGTTTTTTATATATGAGCAATTCTCGCTGAAACTAGGACACTAGATGCACAAGGTCTTTCAAATTTGATATAAATGCACATAGTTATTAGAAATAGAGAAAAAATGATAATGCCATTTTTGTTTGATCGAATTTGTTGACCCCTTGGTCACCAAGGGGTGAAACAGTTTTCAGAAAAGTTGAAATTTTGACAATTCTTGATGTATTTTTTGAGCTATATCTCTAAAATTCGTTATGTAAAGTACTACAAGTAGCACTTTTCTGTAAAGAGGAATGATAGGGTTTTCATTTGAAGTAATCATCAGATTATATTATATCAGAAAAATGCAATTTCGACCGTGTTCGCAACTACCGATTTTCGATCTGAGACCAGCATTGGAAAGCTGAGGAAAAATGCTATAAGATGCAAAAAAAAAAAATTAGGTGAGCATCAGTGTTGACCCATCAATTTAACCTATTTTCCAAGCTGAGTATTAAAATATTCAACGTACACCGCGCGATCAACTTAGTAACCTGTCTATTGAGATCAAGTGGATGCACATGTTATAACCCTACTAGCTCCATATATCGTAATCGATTGATGCTACAACTAGTACGCCACCACTGTTTTTTTGAGTTTAGTGAGAACAATGAATGCAACACTAGCATGTTTGATACTAACAAAGCGATAATTTTTTTTTATTACTGAGCAGTTCCACAAAAATGTACCAGTTTTAATATTTTATTTAAATTGTCGTTTTAATTTGGCTGAAACTTTGCATAGACGTTTCTATACGCAAAAAATGCCATTTTGTGCTGCTGCTTTAATTTATTGCAACACGACTCATTTTTGTGAAGCTATTAAAAATGCTATTTTGGGAAGGTATTGATGATTACAAATATTTTCAGGGCCAAAATGGTTTGTTTGTTCGGTATGACGTCTTCTATAAAGTTGTAGATAATATTTTTGTCTCCGATAAAATCTACACCTTAAACAAATTTTTTTTGAAAATCAAATTTAAAAAAATGTAAAATTATCGTCAAGTTTTGCCGGGGGGTTAATGAAGACATAGAGAACTAATATTTTGTAGGAAGATGCTCTGCATTATGAAGAACCATCATGCAAAAAATTAACGCTTTACGACATCATTTATTTGACGATAAAACTTGACGATAATAGAGCCGATACCTAACAAAGGATTATTTCAACATTGCAACCAAAGAAAAAGTTATAGAGTGTATATTTTTTCAGAAAGACAAAATTATTATCTACAACTTTATCGAAGAGGTCATACCGATCAAACAAACCGTTCTGGCCCTAAAAATATTTGTCATCATCAATACCTTCCCAAAAAAGCATTTTCAATAGCTTCTAAAAAATAAGTCTTACTCTAAAAAATTAAAACAATAGCACAAAATGACACCTTTTGCCTATAAAAATATCTATGCAAAGTTTCAGCGAAATTAAAAATGACAATTTAATCGTTATGTACTCGGCAGGGTACCCGGGTACCTTTTCAGACTTTATTGCTTTAAAAAACGAGGATAACCTCAACTCAGCCAGCTAAAACTTATGGAATGCTCCTAATAAATCATTTTTCATCATCAGACAAACAATGTTTGTGAGAACAATGTTTACGAAGATTCAAATTTTTAAAAATATAGACAAATTTTCCAATCTTTTGACGGGTCAAGATCGAAAATCGGTCAAGAAATGAAAAAGCAAGAAGCATTTCATTTTGTGGGTACCCGGGTACCCTGCCGAGTACTTACGTGTGTTAAAATTGCCGAGTACATAACGGTTAAATAAAATATTAAAACTGGGACATTTTTTATGGAACTGCTCAGCAATAAAAAACCTATCGCCTTGTTAGTATCAAACATGCTAGTGTTGTATTCATTATTCTCACTAAACTCAAAAAAAAAACAGTAGCGGGTCGCAGTAGACAGGTTACTACGTTGATCACGCGGTGTACGTTGAATATTTTAATACTCGACTTGGAAAATAGGTTCAATTGATGGGTTAACACTGATGCTCACCTAATTTTTTTCTTGCATCTTTTAGCATTTTTTCTCAGCTTTCCAATGCTGGTCTCAGATCGAAAATCGGTAGTTGCGAACCCGGTCGAAATTGCATTTTTCTGATATAATCCAAGATGGCGGCCCAATTCAAGACGGCGGCCTGAATTCTGATTACTTAAAATGAAAACCCTATCATTCCTCTTTACAGAAAAGTGCTACTTGTAGTACTTCACATAACGAATTTTAGAGATATAGCTCAAATAACACATCAAGAATTGTCAAAATTTCAACTTTTCTGAAAACTGTTTCACCCCTTGGTGACCAAGGGGTCAACAAATTCGATCAAACAAAAATGGCATTATCATTTTTTCTCTATTTCTAAAAACTATGTGCATTTATATCAAATTTGAAAGACCTTGTGCATCTAGTGGCCTAGTTTCAGCGAGAATTGCTCATATATTATATGAGGAAAATTTTACGCCGGTTCCAATGTTTTGCAAAATAAAATGCATGATGCTTGAAGGACTTTCATATGCAATAAAAAAAACATAAAAATATCATTTAGTTATAAAGAAAATAAAAAAATATCAATTGAAAAATTTGCTCTGTGTTGAAAATCACTTATGTTTTTTTTTTTAAAAGGGACTATATTACTTTGCTTTTTTCATCGCATTCTTCTTTTTATTCACTTCCACCTTCATCTTCATATTTGTGTTCATTTTCAACACAGTTTTAATACATTCAAGAAAAGTTTCCAAAATGCAGTTTCTAAAATCAAAATAATAATTTACTATTTGCATTGTAGAAATTAGCAGGCGATTTATTATGTCTTGGTTTGAGTTTACACGATTATTTTAACATGTGACTGGTATGCTGCCGTTCTACGCATAGTTATCCCATGTTACTTTTGGTCGATTTTCATTTTTTATCACCAATAAGTCTATTTCCATGTATATTTTTGAGAAAACTTTAAAAATAACATTGTTTGTTCTGAAAATCTTGAAAAACCATACCAAGTCTGTTTGTCCCATCGATGATTTTCTACACAAATTTGTCCCATTAGATATTTTCTATTCTAATTCATCCCACTAACCACTAATTCCCATATTTACAACTTGGGAAGTGCCACAGAGCACTAGAAACTTCTCCTTACAACGTTTGGTTACATCACGGGTTTCAGAAAGTCGGTACCGAAAATCACTTTGGTTGATTATTCAAATGCGATACGTTCATATCTTTGTTAGGGATACCTAAACCTTGTTTGCTGGTTTGTAATTTGAATGCTTTCCTTTTCGAGCATATGAGAGGATAAATGCATGAGATTCATACTAATTGAAAATTGTAAGAACTGTCTTTTGTGGGTAGCTAAAATGGTAAAAGCCCAACAACTTTCAAATATGATAGGAATGGGCAATCTAAAAAAACAATTCCTCTTTGTAATGGTAAGTCATCTGATACTTATTCAATCAACTAAATTTTCATCTCGACTATCATAACTTGCGTGTAAAGACAACAAGATTAGCGTGATCATTTTCGTGAAAGATTAAAAAGCCTTGTATCCCCACTACGAACTTTGTATTAGGAAACGTGCGTAGAACGGCAGTATGATACAAACTTAAAACATGGTTTTGGTACTCAGTACTGGTGATCCAAAACATAAACAATGATTAGTTTTTGATACTGCGTTAAAAACGGAATATAGATGAGTTTAACTTGTAAATATGAATATGGTGTGATCAATTATACTGAAACATGTTTGAAAACGTTGTTATTAACAAACTAATGCGAGCCATTTGTTATTCTGTTGACGGTTTGCAGTGTGCAATTTAAATTTACATTTATAAAATGCGATATGTACCGAACACTCGTTGTTTCTCTTCAAAAGAAGGGTTTTTCCAAGCTATCTTTTAAAACTAGTGCCAACAGTGCCAAATCCTGCCGTCCAAACTTTAAACGCTGTTTTATGCAAAAAATACGTAATTTTTTGATTTCGCCTAATTTTTTTTGAGTATTACAATGAAATTATACATTATCGAATGATGAGGATTTATTCTCCACTATTTTACAGACAACTTTTTCTTAGACGTCATCAAGATTCAAGTTACCCTTGAGGCTCCAGCAAATTTTGCAACAATGCTTTTTTTTTTCAAGAAAAACGCTAACTCAGTATACTTTGAAAAATCATAGAAAATTCGAATTTTGTCGTAATGCTCTAAAAATTTGGATTCTGACACTTCAATAGTATACAACTATAGGATAAATACAATTGAAATGAAATTCGCATTTTCATTTTTGGGTCGATGGCCAGTGATTTCCCACTGTGCAATGAATTGGAAAAGCAAGTCGAGTTGTTGAGAGAAATTATCAGGTTCTGCACACGACGTCCGTGGGATGGCAACCGCTTCTCGAAGAGTATCGATGGAGATTCCTTCCTGATCAGCTTGCGCAAGAACACGCATGAGCGGTGTCCGTAGAATTTCACCAGTCGACATCCGATCAGATTTTGCTGCAACTGACTTACGTGGGCATAACGGTCAAGCGTGACTCGTAGTAGAGCGGTCTGTAAAATGAAACCGAGATTTTTCGCATTCTCCGTCCACTCAATACGTTGCCCATCCATAGTAACAAGGAGATTGGTTTGGGCTGTAATGCTTTTTGATTTGTTGAGAAATAACTGATTCCTCTGAGACCATTCCATGATTCTTGCGAGATCTTTATTCATCATCATAATAAGTTCAGGGACCAAGTTGAACGTCATCTGCCTACATTTGCACTGAGCAATACCTGAGGGCGAAAGGCTAATTGTTGACATAACAACAAAAGAGCAATGGTCCAAGCACCGAGCCTTGAGGAACTCCAGTGGTTGATTGGCCCACTTCGGATTGCAGAAAACAGTTTGGAATCGTTCCTTCAAATACCACTCGATAAGGTTAACAGCTGAAACGGAAAAGTTAAACTGAGTTTCCAGCTTCGAGCAAAGTCTTCGATGATGGAGGGTGTCGAAGGCTTTAGAAAAGTCCCCTAGCAACAAAATGGCCGTACCTTTTTTGTCAAGTGTATTTGCCTGACCATCATAAACATGAACCGCTGCTGTTTGAATGCTTTGCCCTTTACGAAAACCAGCCTGATAATCTGATAGCAGGTTATTTTCCGTTATGAAGGATGATATCTGTTGCTTCAGCAGTTTCTCAAATGACTTTGGCAGGGCACATAGAATGCTAATTGGCCGTAGTAGCAGTGTGTTAATCGTAGCATGTTTGGAACGGGACACGATAGTAGAGAGTGATTCGTTATTCGCGTTGAAAGAGATTTTGAAGGCTTTTCGCATTTACGTGAACTCTCATATGTAATTGTCAAAATGTGCGTGATGACAAAAGCAAAAATATTTCCTTCCTTCTTTTTCGCATGCAAAAACCAAACAAATATTAACAACACCGTCAACGCGAATTATTCATAAAGAAAATTACCAACCCAACAGTTCAATAGGTGAAAACGCTATACCGGAGACATCGGAGATTGCGAGTTCGAGCTCCGTCTGGATGAGAAGTCATACCTTCTGTTCTCGTTCATTTTTCGCATCCCTGTAAAACTCCACGTAATGCCCACTTTAGTAAACTGAAAAAAATATTACCTTCGACTTCTGGGAAACCCATTCAAAAGGCTGTGACAATATCACTACCTCACCTGGGAGCAATGCAAATTATTATATTTTGTTTTATTGCAATATTTATTTACTAAACTAGTGATTTCCCGTGATTCCGCCGCTCGCTTATAAGCGAGCATTAGCTCGGGTTGTGTGACATACAGCAGTATCTCTAAGTGGGGAGGAGGAAATGTAAACTGCGAACCTGTTTTGGAATGCACCCGATGGAGCCTCCCTGGGCACACAGGCGCCGTTTAAAAGTAAACGGTTTAAAGGTAGAATAAATTACTTACGGTGCTAGTACTGATCTCTGTTTTAATTATTTTTTTCCTTTTAAAAACTATCTTCTCAACAGTATAAATATGATACATTTTACTCGCACAAATATATAATTGCTTACATATTTTTATCCTTTATTTCTTCGTCTGATTAATGCAATTGAAGTTCACTACATTTAATAGCTCAGAGTATTCGACTAACCTAAAATAAATATCATTAGCAGTAAATATTATTAGTCTAAATAGACCCGAATGTTTGTTTTTTTTTTTTTTTTTTGACAGTAAGGGAAGTAAGTTTTCGGAACAGTAGCCGCCGGAACAGGAACGGGGTTAGCGGGTTAAGGAGAATGATGATTCCCGAGGGGGTCACATTTTTAAAATGTGACCACCGCAGTCCCTCGACTCTTTCGGCCCAGCGAGGAGCGTTAATATGTGTATTTATTAAAAATAGAGAGTTTACCTTTTGTTAGCACTGATTCAATAAGTAATCAAGATTACAGCTCGGAATGGGTTAAATAAATACGGAGGTCTTCACTCCCTGTGCTGTTGGGTTAAGTGAGCATAAATATAGGAGATTAAAGTACGTGCGGCGGCGTGCGCCGCTTTAAGCAAGTAAAGCTGCATTTGCTGCGTTTTTAGTTTTCTCTCATTTTCAATGGTTCCACAATGCTGTGGCGAGGGCTGAAGAACCGTCGTCGCATTCCAGGGCATTGTCATGTTTACCGCACCGCGGCGAACGGTGGGGACGTGAGAGTCCCGAAAAATTAAATTATTCCCTCCTTTCCACCCTTGCTTTGGAACGAATCATGATAGGCCGACCTGAGATGCAGCGACCGTGCACGGTGGAACCATTGGAATTGTCTATAGGCAGTGTTATATTACGTAGATAAAATATCAATTAATGGAACGAAAAAGACACCCTTCATTAAAAAAAAAAAAAATTTAACAACAAAAGACGGGGAAAAAAGCATAAATAAAAACCGAGCGCATGCTGCGCCGTACGCGCGTCCTTTAAAAGTAATTAAAAATAAATATGGCGACCCATTGCTAGAGCAGGAATTTTCTTTCTCCGCTCTCCGACCGCGACCACGGACGAAAAAAAATTTCCCGATGCCTGTGCGTGAATTCCGCTGTCAACTTTCGCTTACAACACACGCCTATGTATATAAGTAATTGCCTACAGTTGACCCTTAAAGTGTTTCACGTCTGCTTGTTTGTTTCTTTTTTTTTCTTTGCCCGAGCTTCTTCGCCTGCTCTGATGAACTTTGTTCTTAATATTGTTTCTCAACATAATGACAACAAAACAATAACAACAACGACGGGAATCCAAACAAAAACTTAACAGAACGTCACTTGGCTGCCTTTCGAACGATTGACTAATTGGACTTAACCTACAAAATAAATAATTTAGTAAATGTGTTTTTTTCTCTTGCTTATTGTTTGTTTTCTCTAGCATTCGTATAACGTGTTGGATTGTGTGCTTTTTTTTGTTTGTTTGCACTCTCTCCAAGAGTCGGTTTTTTTTTTCTCCAGAAAAACGGATAATGTGCAGGATGAGTGCTTTTTTTCAGCTGTTCGGGAAGTTTGGGTTGTGTTCAACACTGAGAACCTTGTACTTACAGATGTGTGTGTGTGCGTGATGTATTTCTTGTTACCTGGCTATTGTGTGTTCTTTCTTCCTCTTCGTCCTTCGTGCGACGATTACGAGTAGAAATTTCTCGACTTGAGAGATTTGGTGGACTTGAGGGTACCGCTTACCAGTGAACTGGGCCCACTGGAAACGATCGAGGCCGTCGAAGGAGTTAGGCGGGGATTCGTGAAGGCTACCGCACGCTCCTTCCTCGAAGTCAGAGAGAACGGCTTCAGCCGTACACAAAGGAACGCCGACGTCAGACAAGAGGCGATAAGAATCGAGAGGAGCACTACAATCGTGACGGTAAAACCAGGCGTTGTCATACAGATTAAACCTTCCTCCCGAGCTGGGAATATCATCGTTGAATCGTTGGTACTATTTTGGCTTCCGATTGGGAAGGTTAAATCTCCGGGTGCTACCACACGAATAATACGCTTCATTCCGACATCTTCCTTTTGTTCCGGGGCTTCACCGGCTTCACGAGTTCTACGGATTCGTCGGTCATCCCGTTTGCGGTTCGCATACACGTGAGCATCCAAAGTAGACGGCGGTGGAGGAGGTGGCGGAGGACCGTACTGTTGATGTTCGGGACCACCAGAAAGATGATGTACATCCAACACTCCCGGGTCGGTACACTGCTCCGGACATTGATAGCGACAGATTTGAATCGTACACTGGAAGTGAACCTCCATCGAGTCGGGGAATTTGAACGCCTGGAAGTGAGCGTAAGACAGTACCGAAGCACTGGCACCGAAGTTCTTGATCTTCGTAAACCGGGACATTAGCTTCGGTCGGGTAACGCAACCCCGCTGATCCACCAGCTGAATCGGAGCTCGCTTACCATCGTGAGCCATACAGTTACGAACCAACATGTCGAACTTACTATCATCATCCTTAATCGCAAGCACCATCGTCATCGTTTGTCCGATCTTCACCAAACCGGAAACTTCGGAAGCCCAGGGTCCCTTGCCGACCTGAATCTGCATCCAACAGCCAACATTATCACCAGCAAAGTCAGCCCGAATCACGTCCAACATATCCACCGGGAACGGACGGAACGTCACACTTTTCTCGTACTGATCATGCCACGTACATCTCAACTTTCTCGCCTGATCCCAAACTTCCTGCACCTGAGGATCGTACTGCAGCACAATAATATTCTCGAAATACGATCCAGCACCCGATTCCGTTCCCGAGTAGCCATTATACAGTGCATTATCCGTGTTGCCAGCCGTGCCGCACTGGTGGATTCCGATGTCGAACGTTGCAGAAGTCTTGCCCAGTCCAGCCGGCAGATGCACGCAGTTGATGTTGCTGTAGTGCCCCTTGGAGAAGATGATGCCGAAGAAGGGTTTGTCGAACTGAACGAAAACCTTCATGCCCTGCTTTTCGCATTTCACATCCAGTGAAACGATTTTGGGCATATCCTGTAGCGGTGAGGACCACAGGTCGTTCCCGGCAAGCGGGGGTGGAGCACCATAGAGTTTATCCTGGCCCAAATCGGTCGACGGTTGCAGCTTCGGAGGCGGCGGCGGTGGTGGTGGGCCATGATATGCATGAGCAGCCGGCAGCGGAGGAGGTGGTGGACCAAAAGGTTGGCCCAGTCCATGAGGGGCTCCTATTTGGAGAAAGAGAAGTGAAAACGATTGGACTGTACCACACACAGAAAATAGAATCGCACAACTCACCTCTGCTCGGTCCGTGTCCTAGGTGTGGCCCATGGGGTCCAACTGGCGGAGGACCATGCGACTGGGGTCCAGGCCCGTGACCTATGGAAAGTGGAATGTGCTGCGGAAAGGAATGCACCGACGCTGACGACGCTCCCTGGTGATCCTGGTCGACGGACTCCAGCGCCACCTGATCCGGATCATTTTCGCGCTTCTCGACTTCCTCGCCGGGGCTAATCGATTTAACCACCTCCACCGTATCGTCGCCCCCCGTGAGCTGTTCGAAAGAAACAGAAAAAAAAAAACAGATCAATCAATGTTCAAAGTACAGAGGGACAAACGGGAAAGTGAAATTTTGTCACTTTCCAGTGCAGTGCGCTGGTTACTACGATCGCAATCGTTTTCTAATTCCTATAAAAATGGCTAAAAGTGAGATCTGTCAGGTGCCTGTTTACTGTTTTTTTCCCTCTACCTCCCGTTTCTCGATGCGACAGTGGATTGCATTTTTGTTTGACTGCCCGCCGCTGCAGTCGGCTGAGTGAGTGACATACGCGTTCCACAATCGCGGCGGCTCGTCTCGTGTGATGCGCTTTCCAATTTTTGCCATTTTTACCCCCCGCAATCCGCTTCGGCTTCGGGAGACCGGACACACTGCAATGTGCAATGTGCCCCAGACGACGACGGACCCGTTTGAGAAGGGCAGCAGACGCACACCACATACATACACAAACAAACGCCAACCTGCTATCAACTCGAGAGCAGCTGAGAGCAAGCAGCAGCCCTACAGCAGTGCGGTCGCGGTGCGTGAAAGTGCGTTTACGTTTCCCCTCCAGTTCCCCCAAATGGGCCTCCCAATGTGATGTGATGTACTGGGTCACACGGAGCGGTTTGAATTCCAAAACTGTGCGGGATTAATGCTTGACGGCAATCTTAGTAAACATGGAAAAAATATTTCCGAATTTGTTTTTTATACTGCTGTGGGAAACATTGTCGGAGAGTTTTTCATTCAGAAGTTTTTTACTAAAAGTTTTTTACAGTTCTCAATAGGAAATCTAAACATACAGGTTTCTTCATTTTAGGAACTATGAGCAAACAATGATAAAATACCAGGCATTACTTCCCACACTAGTAAGCTAATATCCGGTTATTCAGAACCAGTAGCATGGCAATATTGGTAAGTGAAAACATTAACTATACTTTTTCCATAGTTCGTCTAAGAACATTTAACTGGAATATAACTTTAAGTTCCAAAGCAAAACGAAATACTGAAATTATTGTCAGCTTGAATTATTTCCCCGGTGGAACAAGACAAATTGCCCTCCCGCGAAGTTTCTGAACAAAACAACAACGTCTACTGCAAAACCACTCAAGTCTGCCCAAAAAGATTCGTGCAAATATTCGTATTTTTTCCGACAATCAGACGATTCTCAAAGCCGTCGAAAGTGTTTCAATCTCCTACAGGAAAAAATACAGAACGGAAGCCAACAAGCTAATTTTGTCCAACTTCACTTTCACAATTGGTTGGTAAACGGTCTAGGCGTACCAGCAGTACAACCCGTACTAATTGGTATTAAATGCTGCAACGGGAGCCTGTTGCTGGAGGTGCATAGACAGCCTAACACCAATCCACCAGATCCGATAAAGGATGCGTCGTCCGCATAAGCGTGCAGCTTACGGTGCGATCAGATGGATCTCCATCATGCAAAGGGCGCATCTAGTGTTCTTTACCGGAATTTCACCAAGCACCATGGATCCACGACGCCATCATTTTTGGTTTAACCAACACAAACGGTAAGTTGATTTATTGGAGCCAACAGTCAAATCCTAGGACTGCAGTTTTGTTGAACAGAAATATTAAACTTGTTCCCATTACAGAATTCATCCAACGGGATTATGTTTCCAAAGCATAGTGTTGGCTGTTGCCTCTACTATCTTCCAGGGGGACGTGGATTTACTATTGCCACTCAAGGTCTTAGCGTTTGTGCTGGGATGCCCACTGTGCCGTGATGCCAATGTACACCACACAGTGTGGAGCAGTTCGGGTGTCAACACACGAGGTGAGTACCCGTGCTAATACCTTACTTCTAACAACGCAAACATACGCAATATTATCTTATGAGCGGCTGTTGTAATATTTTTATCGTATTTTTAATACGGTTTTTGATTGACGTTAGATGACGTAATGTGTTGAACTTTGACCAAAGATTCATATTTTTCATTCTAACGCTTTCCCATGATTTTCTTTATTTTTATGACATTCTAAAAAAAATACGCGATTTTATTGGATTCATATTTCTGCTGAAGATTGTAAAACGCTATATTTAGAAATAACAAAGTTATTTGATAAAGTTAGAATTTTCATGCAAAAGATTTTTTCCATTTAAACAATCGAAAAGACTCTATTGGACAAATGATTTTATATTCTTTTGAAACTAAAATAAACGTGCTTTTAAAGATCAAAATGTTTCTGCGTATTTTTGCGTACGGCTGAGTAATTTGAAATTAAACTAACCCTTGAAAATCCGTTAATGGTTGAATAACTTTTTTATTTCGAATCATAGCTAGATCAAACGTCAGCATCAGCAAAAATGTGTATTTCTGTTTGGCTAATAATTTTGTAGAAGGTATAAAATATGTAGAAAATCCAGGAAAGAAGTTATATTTAAAATTATGACTTGAGTGAACTCTGCATATGAAACTTTTTATAACTTTTCTAACATAAGAGATAGAAGTCCGACACCTTCGACAAAGTTGCTAGTAAAACCATTTGCCACAACTTTTTTGAAGACACTAGCTGTCTATCTCACTGTCCTGAGAAAATAAATTTTCCATATCACTTCTAGGTGAATTAATCACTAAATCGTACATTCTAAAAGAAGCACCATGAAATACATAGAAACTTTTCCGAATAAGTATATCACTAAAATCTAATTTGAAGAAGCTATCAATTTTGCGCACGAAATTAGCAAAATAAAACACTGTGCAGTGGGGGAATGAGGCACCCTAACAACACATACTAAAAAGGACCGCGCTACTGCTGAGACATGTGACCAACCGGGCAAGTGAGTTGTTTGAACCGAAAGCAAATTCGGAAAGCCAGCTGATACCGGCGCAATCCGCTGCTGCCACTGTTACAACCACCTGCGTCTAGTTTACCTTCCGCCTAAAGAATATCACTATTTTCAAGAGATTTACAATGTCTTGTTTTCAACTTTGATTTCTTGTTTAATATTTGTAATATTTTTATTAAGGTGTTTTATTGGTTCAACCTTCAGTGTTTAAATTTGAAAACCCTACTTACACTAAAATTTTATAACCTTATTTACCAGACCTATAATGAGCTGATGCTCTGAGGAAAGAGCTTTCTCGACGAAACTGATGTAGGAGTCCTCTATTCGCTCATGTACTGTCTTGCATCCGGCCGCTCGATATTTCTTAGCAGATGATTTTGGACTACCTGTAGCTTCTTTTTATGGGTCTGGGCACATGAGCCTCATATCATTCTATGGGCCATAATGGCATGGCGTAGTTCACTATCGGAGCGATTATCATCTTAAAGATTGCGATTTAATTCCATTGCGACAGCCGCGACATACAGCATGTCGGCGAGTATAGCTGCTTCATCATGCATCGTTTCCGAGGTTGTCCGTGTCAGCATTGTAGAAAACTTTTTCGTTGATGATTACACCGAGGCAGCCTGCCTTGGTTGACCATTCGACCCCACGCTGCAGCCGGGTTAGGTAGTCCTTTGGCATTTGTCCATTTGTCAGTATCATCCGCAAGAAGGAGCGGCGACAAAACGTCCGCCAAATGTCAAAAAAGCGATGAGCAGGCGGGACGCCCTCATACTCAAGACTGACGGGTCGAAGTATTCTGAAGTCTTGAACAAAATGAAGAGCGAAACCCACCTCAAGGATTTAGGGGTGGATGTGCGGACCATCCGTCGATCTCGCACTGGCGAGATGATTCTTGGGCTCCGAAAGGATGCGAAGAACAAGGGCGCTTTCTACAAGGCGGTAGCCGAGCAGGTGCTTGGCAAAAAGGTTCAGGTTCGGGCACTCACCTAGGAGGTGACTCTTCAGCTTAAAACCTGGATGAAATCACCGAGGGGTGCGATGTTGCCGCTCCGCCTCTGAAAGGGTCCAGCGGGGACCCAGGTGGCTACCTTCTGCCTAACATCGGCGGATGCTGCCCTGGCACTAAAGGAAGGTAAGCTAAAGGCCGGTTGGTCAGTATGCTTTCTGGTTATACTCCAACAAGCAGACGTTTGCTTCCGGTGCTTTCAAGGAGGACATAAGTCCTGGACCTGCAAGGTGCCCGACAGGACCCAGTTATGCAGGCGTTGCGGGGGTGCAGGCCATAAAGTGAAGGATTGCGGGGAGTCTCCCAAGTGCATGGTATGTTCTGGGAAACGGGACGCCATACACTTTATGGGAGGCCCCAGGTACCCAGCCGGTGAGCCGGCTGCGAAACCACGGGCATAAGGGTAACGCAATTGAACCTGAATCACTGCTACGCAGCTCAGCAGCTGCTATATCAAGCGGTCACTGAGTCGCTGTCGGATATCGCCATCGTATCGGACCCCTACCGCATCCCATCCCGGAAACGGTAACTAGGTTGCGGAAGTCCAGTATGGCGGCCGTATGGACGACGAGCAGGTTTCCGGTTCAGGAGGTTGTTTCAACCTCAAACCTTGTATGAAAAACTTGTAGTTCCTAGGTAGCACTACAAAATTTCCAAGTAGTGCAATGCTCTAACTTCTATTCCTGAACTGTGAGAGCCCATATTGAGTACAGTATTTAGCCAATATTCACGGTGAATATCATGATATTCAACGCGAATATTGGCTGGATGTCGCACTAAATATGGGATCTCACACTTCAGGCATAAAACTTAGAGCATTTCTCTTTTCGACAAACTTGTAGTACTTCTTAAGAACTACAAGTTTGTAATACATCATTTTTTCAAATTGTACTTGTGGAGCGAACTATCGGCACGCGGACAATAAAATTGAATTGACACCCTAGAATTGAATATGCAACCTTGCCGCAACGTTGGTCTACCTAAAGGTTCACCGAGATGGTCGACTAGTTATCCAAGGAACCAGCGGGTCTAACGCCGTTAGGTCCGTCGCTACACCAATAGCGGCCACCATTCGGTTTGCCATAGTGTAGAAAACAACGCGAGGCGGCAAGTGACGGGCAGAGTCAACACTCACACACTCGCCAACCTAGGAATGGGAAGTCACCGGTTAACTGGTGGATTGATGCGATAGCGGACCTCTGCAGTGCGTGCCTCCGCGCAAGACGATGAAGAGGTTAGGGTTACGAATGAGGAACTCATCGTGATCTCCAACTCCCTAAAAGTGAGCAAGGCATCGGGACCGGAAGAAATCCTTAACCTGGCATTAAGGCTGGCGATAAAAACGACCCCGGCCTGGATGACTGCCTCTTCTCGGAGAGGTGGAAGCGGCAGAGTTTGGTCTTACTGCCAAAAGCTGGGAAACCGCCAGGCGACCCATCGGCATACAGGTCTATTTGCCTGCTAGACACTGCAAGGGGCTTGAGAGGATTATCCTCAACATACTGATGAGGTACCTTGAGGGTGTAAACGGTCTGGCAAGTAACCAGCTCGGTTTCCGGAAAGGCAGGTCCACGCTGGGTGCCATCCTCTCCGTCACCAAGACAGCGGAGGTAGCAGTCCAGTGCAAGAGAAGGGGCATTCGCTATTGCGCAATCGCCACGCTTGACGTGAAGAATGCGTTCAATAGCTCCAGTTGGGACTCCATAGCACTTGCGTTCAGGAGCATCCATGTACCGGTGTCGCTGTACAAGATTCTGGAAAATTACTTACAGAACCGAGCACTTGTTTACAACATGGAGGAGTGTTAGAAGTGCATCCCAATTACCGTAGGAGTTCCGCAAGGTTCTATCCTAGGACCGGTGTTGTTTAATGTCATGTATGATGGGGTGTTGAAGCTCAAGTTCCCTGTAGGAGTTGTGATCGTCGGCTTTGCAGACTACCTAACGCTAGAAGTCTACGGCGAGTCGATCGAGGAGGTCATCTCAGTAATAGTCACACCTCATCTGGACTGGGGCTGGTGTTGCATTTAGCTCGAGTTCATACACCATCGGGTAGTGGTCGAAGCTCAGTTTGTGATAAGTGACCGGCTTAAACTGGGCCAGATCGGGTAAGAAGATATCCAGATTCGACGCGGTACCAGAGGGATAGGAAGGTTGGTTCGTCGGGAAAATGGATAGCACTAAAGTGTTCTGCCAGTGAATCACCATTTTTGTTGCAGTTTCGGTTCCGCCACAGTGTGTGATGGTCGTTAAGGGCACCGGCCTCCAAAAAGTTGACTCTAGTATCAACGAGTTTTTGAAGGTCTTTCGCGTAGAGCTTGCATGTACCGTTACTGCCCACACACTGACGACGACAGTAGACGACGAACAGCATGATGTCTCCGTTGAGAACATGAATTTTCACACCGATGGCTTCGATTTTGCTTGTTTTTGGATGCGGAAAGTTTTCACTGCTGTTTTCACACTGCTACTACACGAGTTGGGGCGATCTAGCCGGACCATGATGTGGTTGGGGCGCGAGTAGTTGGATGTTGGATTTGATAACTCCTGCGTCGATGTTCTGTTGAGCAAGGAAGTTACTCAACTCGATCTTTTTCGCCCTTACAGAGCGAGTGTTACAGATTGGCAATACGGATGCAGCGACGCTCAATTGACGCCGTATCTGCAAACCATATAACCAACGACTCGGACTTGATCCGATTTCTTTTTGCACTACTTCATACGGTCGCAGCACTCGTTGAAGATGGTCCACAGCTCGACAAATCCGTAGAGCGCATTTTAGTTACCTCCTGGAGAGGGATCCGAAGGTGGATTTTTAATTCTCGCTCTAACACGGAGGTCGATTTTCTGTTCATCCCTCTGTCGATTTGTCGAGGCGTTGGAAATTGATGGAAAAGCCACTTGGATTGGCACACCGGCGACTTGCAGGTTGCTTAGGACTCTCGTTCCGAGGCCCATTTTTTTTGTTGCACCGTTTGACATCGCAGTGCTCCAATATCTCGACGAGGTTTTTCGCAACAATGCCGCTACCAGGTCGTCATCACTAGTGTCGCGTGCTTCTCTTGTCTTCCGCTTGAGTTTGGTGTCCGTGAAAGATTTACGCGGATTGCAGCATCCAGGTTTCTTCCACCTCCATCTACTAAGTACACAGCGTACTCAGATAACCAGAAGTCACATAAGATTGCACGGATTACTTCGTATAAAGTTCTATGGTACATCATCATCATATAGCTAAATGAACGACGTACATGTTTCATCGCATAGTGTTGTTTTGCGAACTTCTTGCGATGAGTGTAACATAATCGCATAGCAATACAAATAAACTCGTATCATGCCTGTTCAAACTAGTTGTCATTTCACAAAGTGATGATTGTACGTGAAAATCAAAACTTGTTTGTTGGGGACTTGTTTTTAATTGTTGTTGAAGGCGGTTAAATCACTCAGTTCGTCGAGCGGCCATAACAGCTCAACCGAAATGTAAACAACGAACATTCCCGCAGAAATTTACAAACTAACTCCCAATACGAGATCTAATTAGATTCATGCTTTACGATGTCTCGTGGTTATTTATGCGATGAAATTAGAAAGTTATCACCGAAACTTAGTGAAAAGAATGCTGCTTGACAATCTAAGAGTTTAAGGTTCGAATCCGGATTGATACCCAAAATATTACAGCATGTGCTCACAGGAAAAAGAATGTAAAAATTAAAGACTGACATTTGTAATCAACTATTACTTGTGATATAAATAGCAAGGGATAGTTAATAAATAATAATTGCTACTGTTCGCTGCTTTTTTATGAAAAGGAAGAATTTTGGTCGCATGCTACAATGAACTAACACGTAGGAATGCAAGGAGAACATCGCATAAAAATCTGAAATGATTTGCTGATGTTGACTTGTGAAGTCACATTAAGTAATAAAAGAACCCGTAGTGTATATTCATATATCGCTTATAGTTTCGTTTCAAATCGCAAACATATAGTTGTGGAGTCGCAATAAATAATGAAGCAACTCGGATAAGTTAACAAGCTTTGACAGTTCAAATCGCATACTTGAATTTTTTTTAACGTGAAGGTTTTTTAACATTTTGGAAATGCACGCATATCGCCCCACTTTTGCATGTATAGGCAACATTCGCAGCATCTTGTGCGATGTAATTATTACGTATAAATGCGCGTACAGTGCGATGACTGTTTGCATTATACGCGTAAATTGATTTTCTGTAAAGATAAGGGTAAAGGGTGAAGACTTTTCTCAGTTTTTATATACGACGATTTTTTTTATATTTTAGACATTTGCGAAATTTTTGTTATCTCCTTTCAGGGCCGGCGGTTCATGTGAGTAGTATGGGTAGTAGTACCCACTCGGAAAATAACCATGTGGGTACTTACCCACACGGAATTTATGCCGAATTCAAAACTATTTGAAAAAAGCAATTGTTCAAAATCGGCTCTATTACGTGGCGATGCTATATTCATATTCAGCTTTTCAAAGCAGTAGCCGCAAAATGGAAATTAATATTAAAAAAAAAACAAATATCCGTATGAAAAAACGCGTCTATTCTGAAATTCACGTTAACATATTTAATGGCTAAATACTTTTATAAAAGAATCCCTCCTTAATCCCAAATTCTTCTTATTTTGTACCAACCTGAATAAATTTTATTTTCATAATTTTTTGATAGTTGATTAGGGTTCCAATAGAAATCGACTTTTCGAATTTCGTTTACGACAGAGCTCTGAAGTTTTGTTTTCTCGTAAAATTTTCCCATGTCAAATTTGAGCTCAAACGGCTTTGGGAAGCTCAAAGCGGTCAAAGTTACATTTTTTTGATCGATGAAAAATTATTCGAACAGGGAGTGTCTCTTGTGTAGTTCAAGTCTCCCAGCGCAAAAATTTACATGTCACTGGAAACTATTTTTTTAACATTTTCTTATGAAATAACATCAGATCTCAGTTCGTGCTCGTCTTCCAGCCAGAACAGATGCAAGTGCTTTTGATCGCGAGAACAATACGCTTTCGATACCTTTTTGTTTGATTAAGATTGCCGTACGTTGCTATATTTGCTATTATTTCGCAGTGGTTTGCCTGCCGCATGTGACTGATGGAAGTGAATAACATTCCAAAAATGCGTGGAGATACTGTCTGTGTCGATTTTCCAGTATGCCCGATACGACCGCCGATTAAAGAGGTAGAAAAACTCCTCAGAGACAGAATGAAATTGGATTTCAGTCTGTGCAAGGCTATACAGATGCACCATGTACGGCATTGTATCCTGATAACATTTCACGGTGGACGTGAAATGCTGAACAATTTGTGAAACAGAACAGCTTTAAAAACGCTATCTCCCATCAACTAACTCGATACACCATCCCAGTGCATTGAAGACGATGCCATCGAAGTTCGAGTGCACGATTTGCCGATTCATGTCGAATCAAACGCGATTTGTAAGCAAATGGCAGCATATGGAGAGATCGTATCTACCGTATACGACAAGTGGAAGAACTTTTTTGGTGGTGTTTACAGCGGTGTACGTATTTTACGAATGCGCTTACACCGACCAATCCCGAGCTATGTTGGCTTTGTAATGAGTGATTATTCGGAGCCAATCGTGAGTCGCGTTTCCTATGAAAACCAGATTGCAACTTGCCAATATTGCACTAAGGAGGTGCATTTCGGAAAATCTTGCACTGAAGCAGCGAAAGGCAATTCGTCACTACCATCCGAGATGCAACCGAACATCACTTCAACCGCTCCCACTCAACTAGCCTGTACCAACAGCGGAGCCAAGACTCCAACCCCGAAATCATCAGCAAAGACACCACCACTAGCTGAGACACCAACAGAGACGAACGTAGCAGAAGCAGCAGTTGGAGCGAACCCGTTACAGCTCAATGAGCTGGCCGATAAGTTCACTACCGTGGACAAAAAACATAACAGACGAAAGATGACACAAGGGCAAGAGCAGAAACCACCACAGATCGTATCGGAGAGCAGTGAAGATGAAGGCATGAACTCGGATATCCCATTTTCTGAGGTAGTAAGGGCAGAGGCTGCCTCGCCACCCCGGAAAAAAATTATAACTCGTTTAAATAAACAAAAGTCGTCCTCGTAATTTTGTATCTGGCACCGTGAAGCCGAGTTGCATTGTGCCGTGTCAAATAAACAATTTAATAAAAAAAAAACATCAGATCTCGACATGTCATGCATTTCTAATAGATCTGCTATAAAAAGTCGATTTCGGAAACTTTAAGAACTACTCTTGTGCATTTTTTCGTTGATAAAAAATGTAAGACTTTCAAGACTGTAAGTGAAACTGATAAAGCCTAAATTTTGGATGGAGACTTTTTTCGAGAAGACAAAATTGTTGCATTAAAAAAATGCTCAAACAATGCCGATTTTTCATGGGTTTAGCTTTACACGCACTGATGAAACTACCCTTGCAGCATCAATCATAGTAACCCATGAGTCAGCAGAAAAAAAAGACTCGGACTCTAACCGTGAAGGCGATAACAGTGAAGCTAGAAGTCTTCAGAAGTGTGCGCGATCAATAAACTAGCGTTGCACCGAATCATGGGGCTGAAAAAAAGTTTTTTTGTGGAAAGTACCGAATTCTGATTCACTTTAAATCAAGAATTGTTTGGTTTTTAATTTTTCTCATCTTATCATGTTCCAGTGAATATTCGGCCGTCTGTTCAGCCAAATATTCGGCCGAGTATTCAGTATCACTCTTGAATTAAAGTGAATTACCCTGGACAAGCTCGAGTTCAAATCATTATTCTGTAAACTGAAAATTCGGTACTTTCTACGAAAAAACTTTTTTCCCAGCCCAATTATTCAGTGCTCTCAAATATCTTAAATACCAATATAGTTCACTTACGTGAAATTATGAAGACAAATTGAAAATGACAGAAGCGTTAGTCACCTTTTCGACCGCTAGGTGCGCCACTTCTGAATTTGTTCTACACGACATGCGAAAAAGAGTAACTTTTGACAATAATATTACCCTAATGGGTACACTGAAAAAAATGCACATATTATTGTGAAATGGTTTCGGCCGAATATTTTATAACAATAAAGTTCGCCTATGTATGAGGCAGTCCATGGGTGGTGTTCCACGGTTTGTACGTCTGTCGACCTCCGACAATATTTTGAGTTGTAAAATGGCGACTTTTGGTGACTGGAAAACTGCCGAAAATGACCAAATACCACCTAATATGGGTGTTTTTTTTTATCCAGAATGACGCCAGAAATTGTCTCCAAATGCCAGTTTGAAATTCAAGATGGCGACTTCCGGTTTCTGAAAAACAAAGGCAAATGACCAAATATGGGTATTTCCTCGATTGTTATGTTGCACTGAAGCCACAAATCGACCTCAGACAACATTTTGAATTGTAAGATGGCGACTTTCAGTGATTGGAAAAGAGACGAAAATGACCAAATACCACCTAATATGGATGTTTCTTCAACTAGAATGACGCTCAGAGGCCAGAAATTATCTCTGAATACCATTTTGAAATCCAATATGGCGACTTCCGGTTCCTAAAAAACAGTGGCAAAAGACCAAATAACACTCATTATGGGTATTTCCGGGATAGTTATGATGCACTGAAGCTACAAATCGACAACATTATGAATTGTAAAATGACGACTTCCGGTGAATGGGAAACTGCCGAAAATGACCAAATACCACCCAATATGGGTATTTCTTCAATCGGCCGATTTCCATCCAATATGAGATGCTTTGATACAAGAATAATACACAGGAGCTAGAATCGACCACAGACACCATTTTGAATTCTAAGATGGTGACTTCCGGTTTCTGTAAAACAGCCGAAAATGACTAAATAACACCTATTATTGGTGTTTCTTAAACCAGGATGACGCTCAGGTGCCAGAAATTGTCTCCAAATTCCATTTTAAAATCCAGGGTGGTGACTTCCGGTTTCTGGAAAATAGCCTAAAGGGACCAAATACCACCCAATATGAGAGTTTCTTTAACCAGAATGATGCATGGAGCTAAAAAATTGACCTCAGACACCATTTTGAATTGTAAGATGACAACTTCTGGGAAACAGCCGAATACTACTGCATATGAATACTTCCCTAATCGAAATAATGTATAGAAGCCAAGCATTGACCCTGGACACCATCTTGAATTCGAGATGACCACTTTCAGTTTCTGGAAAACAACGAAAATAACTGAATACCACCCAATATATTTCCGGAATAGAGGTGATGTACAAAAGCCAAAAGTCGAGGATGTTGTCATTCCGATAAAACCAATCATTTCAAACGATATAAACAAATCGCCAGGAATCAATGAAATGTTTAAAGTTATTAAATTAAACACTAAAATAGGCGGGATGAAGTTTGCCGGGTTAGCTAGTAAATACATAAATATGCTGGTTAAAGCAAAGCTGCAAGTGATGAATACGAAGATTAGAACTCGAGAGCAAAAATTTTGGAGGGATAAAAAAAAAAACAAAAAAAAACCTTCAAAACGAAGAAACTAAACAATAAATAATAGTTTTTGCATAACAGTTGTTATCACTAATTATGTTTGTTTTGTTGAATATCTTTTATATATAATATAATAAAGCTTTTAAACCAATTACAACATTATATGAATCCATACTTAAATTGTTTTTTTTTTTTTTTTTTTTTTTTTTTTTAAGGGGGGATTTGTTAGTAGCTTAAGTATTTATGATAAATATTAGTAAATAATGAGTATGTGTGTCCAATCACAAATGGTGACTTCTCAACACTGTTAGAAATTTGTAATTTTAATTGTTAGGATTTGTTTGCTTTCGCAATTAGGACTTATCATTCGTAGGGATTTAAACCTACTTGTCAGAAAAGGGGAAGTAAACTTACAACTAACTTAATTGCTAACTTATTGGCTATAAAGAGAGCTTATCGTAGCAATTGAGGATTGCAACGATTTTTGTCGAAAATTGTTAATAATTTTATTTGACATAGCTTCTAATGGTTCAACACCAGTAAGTCTATGTAATTCGAGTGTACCAAACCAAGGAGGACGCTTCAAAATCATTTTCAGAATTTTATTCTGAATCCTTTGAAGCGTTTTCTTCCTTGTTGAACAGCAACTTGACCAGATCGGTACAGCATAAAGCATTGCTGGTCTAAAAATTTGTTTGTAAATCAAAAGTTTGTTCTTTAAACAAAGTTTAGAATTCCTGTTAATGAGAGGATATAAACATCTCGTATCTTTGATGCACTTGGCTTGTATACTCTCAATGTGCTCTTTGAAAATAAGTTTTTTATCATAAATTAGTCCCAAGTACTTAACCTTGTCGGACCAACTTAAAATAACCCCATTCATCTTGACAACGTGATTATTGTTTGGCTTGAGGAAAGAAGCCCTAGGCTTATGCGGAAAAATTATCATTTGAGTTTTAGAAGCATTGGAAGAGATTTTCCACTTTTGCAAGTAGGAAGAAAAAATATCTAAACTTTTCTGCAATCGACTGCATATGACACGAAGACTTTTTCCTTTTACGGAAATGCTTGTGTCATCGCAGAACAATGACTTTGTGCATCCTGGAGGCAAATCAGGAAGATCTGAAGTGAATATGTTGTACAGGACTGGACCCAAGACTGAACCTTGAGGCACACCTGCTCTGACAGGAAATCTATCAGATTTTGAATTCTGATAGACAACCTGCAGAGTTCGATCAGTAAGATAATTTTTTAAAATTTTGATTAGGAAAATTGGAAAATTAAAAGTTTGCAATTTCGCAATCAAACCTTTATGCCAAACACTGTCGAATGCTTTTTCTATGTCTAAAAGAGCAGCTCCAGTGGAATAACCTTCAGATTTGTTAGCTCGTATCATATTAGTAACTCTGAGCAATTGATGAGTTGTGGAATGCCCATGGCGAAATCCAAACTGTTCATTTGCAAAAATTGAATTTTCGTTTATGTGTGACATCATTCTGTTAAGGATAATTCTCTCAAACAGTTTACTTATTGAAGAAAGCAAACTGATTGGTCGATAACTTGAAACTTCAGCTGGGTTTTTATCCGGTTTTAAAATGGGAGTAATTTTTGCATTTTTCCATAATTTGGGAAAATATGCAATTTTGAAGCAGCAATTGAAAATTTTTACTAAAAATTCCATTGTGCTCTCAGGGAGATGTTTGATTAGTATATTAAAGATTCCATCGTCACCAGGCGCTTTCATATTTTTGAAATTTTTAATAATTGATTTAATCTCATTCAAGTTAGTTTCAATTATTTCTGCAGGTAAAAAATTCTGGGAAGAAATTAAATCAAATTGACGTGTGACTTCATTTTCAATTGGACTCACAAAATTCAAATTTGAGTTATGAACACTCTCAAACTGCTGAGCAAGTCTTTGAGCCTTTTGTTCATTGGATACAAGAAAACGTTCACCATCTTTTAAAACTGGAATAGGCTTTGAAGGTTTCTTAAGAATCTTCGACAGCTTCCAAAATGGTTTTGAATATGGTTTCAATTTTTCAACTTTAGTCTCAAAATTTTGATTTCTCAGAAGAGTAAATCTATGTTTAATCTCTTTCTGTAAATCTTTATAAATAGTTTTAAAAACAGGGTCACGAGAACGTTGATATTGACGTCTGCGGACATTTTTCAAACGAATTAGAAGTTGAAGATTTTCGTCAATTATTGGTGAATCAAATTTCACTTGAGCCTTTGGAACAGAATAATACCTGGCATCAACAATTGCACATTTTAATGCGTCCAAAGCGGAATCAATATTCACTTCGTTTTGCAAATCAAGCTCATTATTGAAATTTCTCTCAATATGAGTTTTGTATCTTTCCCAATTAGCCTTGTTATAATTAAAAACAGAGCTCATAGGGTTTAAAACTGATTCATGTGATAAAGAAAAAGTTATTGGAAGATGATCAGAATCAAAGTCAGCATGTGTGATCAAATCACTACATACATGACTTTGATCTGTAAGCACCAAATCAATAGTTGAAGGGTTTCTTACAGAAGAAAAGCATGTAGGACTATTCGGAGACAAAATAGAATAGTATCCTGAAGAACAATCGTTGAATAAAATTTTGCCATTGGAATTACTTTGAGAATTATTCCATGAACGATGTTTAGCGTTAAAATCGCCGATTATGAAAAATTTCGAACGATTTCTGGTGAGTTTTTGTAAATCACCTTTAAAATAATTTTTGAGCTCGCGTGTGCATTGAAATGGTAAATATGCTGCGGCAATAAATAAAATCCCAAGTTCAGTTTGAACTTCAATTCCCAAAGTTTCAATAACTTTCGTCTCAAGATGGGGAAGAGCACGATGTTTGATTCGGCGATGAATAACAATTGCAACTCCACCGCCGGAACCCTGAATCCTATCATATCTATGAACCACGTAATTGGGATCATATTTTAATTTTATGTTAGGTTTCAAAAATGTTTCAGTAATAATTGCAATATGCACATGATTTACTGTTAAAAAATTAAAAAGCTCATTCTCATTGGCCTTCAATGAGCGAGCATTCCAATTTAATATTTTAATTGTTTTATTTAAAATCATTGCTAAATTTTAAATTAGAAACAATTTTAATAGTAAAATTTGTGCCTATTTGAATGGCTTCAAACATTGATTTTGCCTGCAACATGGCGTTCATAAGATCGAACATTGCCTGTTGCAAAAAAGAAAGTTTACCTGCCGTAATAGGCCCCAGGCAGTTGACATTAGAAAAAATATTTTCGGCAGCAATATTAGCTGGAGTGATAGGTGTACGATTATTTTCTAGCCTGTTTTGCTTACCCATATTAACGGTCATTTTCGAACTACCAACACTAGGCGGTATAATGTTCGAACTACCTGTAACCTGTGCATAAGTTAAACGGGTATGCAAAGGAGTAGGTAAACTATGCGCCACTGGTACGCTTGGAGAATTTTGTTTTGAAGTTGGTTTTAGTTGAGAAATTGAATTTTGTTTACCTTGCCTTGCCTTAACAATTGCTAAACGGACTGGGCATTGATAAAAATTTGACATATGGTTGCCGTTACAATTCGCACAGCGAAAATTTTTACTCTCTTTCACAGGACATGCGTCCTTTTTGTGAGAAGAGTCTCCACAATTAAGACATTTTTGGTCCATGTTACAGAATTTGGAACCATGGCCATAACGTTGGCAAGTACGGCATTGGGTGATATGCTTTTCACCTCCGCCATACTTCCTATAAATTTCCCACTTTACACGCACATTATACAAAGCATGTGCTTTTTCAAAAAATTTTAAGTTGTTAACCTCATTGCGGTTAAAATGAATTAAATAATTAACAAGGGAAATTCCAGTTCTCTGACTGTTTTCGCCTCGTGATTTTTGTTTCATTAGAATTACTTGGGTAGGGGCTATGCCAAGTAATTCTGTTAAAGTAAGTTTGATCTCATCAACGGTTTGATCGTTGGTGAGACCTTTCAAGACAACCTTGAACGGCTTGGCGTTCTTGGTGTCATATGTAAAAAATTTGTACATCTTGTCAGTTAAATACTGAACAAGACGATCACGACCCTTTACTGAGTCGGCTAATAAGCGGCATTCACCTCTACGGCCAATTTGATAGGTAACTTTAACGTCAGAAACAAACGTTGAAAGTTCCTTTTTGAATATATTAAATTCAGAAGAAATAGTTACCACAATAGGTGGAACTTTCTCCTTTTTTAAAGATTTTATATTTTGTATAGTTCCGTTATTAATAACTTCCATTTCACCAGCTTCTTGCTCAGGCAAAATATCAAAAGGATTGTCACTACAGACACTCGATGTGTCAGAAAGAGATGCCTCTCTTTTCCTCCCCGCAGCGATGCGAGGTTTCTTTTTCCGTCCAGCCATTTCAGGTGATACGAAAAAAGTTAAAACAAATGTTAAATTCAAAAGTAGGTAGTCTTGAGAAAGACTGATGGGAAATAACTTTCAGGTAATCTTTAAAAGACACACTGACAAAACACAAACTTTGAAGCTATAGGCAGTCAAAGACCAGTCCACAAGCAACCGAAAAAACGTCTGATCTGTAGGACAGTTCAAGACGCACTGACTTAAATTGTTAAATTGATAGAACATTCAACTGTTATCTAAGCTAAAAATTGCACAACAACCATATACGACTATTGACAACCATTGTGCGGTTTCTCCTTTTATCTTTTCCACGAGGTAATTGAAACATACATCCAATTGTACACTTCGTGGCCTGGGAACCACATCTATAGCAACTTGGGATTAGTTTAGCATTTACACGTCGTGGCCTGATTATTTGAATATTTCTTCTTCGTGCCTCGATAAGCTACATCTATTATATTATCAATATTTAACTCTCGGAATGGCGTTAGTTTTACATACAAACAATATACGCACGAAATCTACGACATGTTTTTTTCTGTGAAAGTATGAAATTGAGTCAACTAAATCTAAAATTGAGTAAATCTGTTTCATGTGTGAGAATGTCACACGCTCACAAAAATTCAACAACAATGCACAGTGGTACAGTAAGGCAATGTAGGCGGACATGAGTTTTTCGATGCGATTTTGTGGTTTTAGAGTAAAATTTTTTTCTAAGAACTCGTTTCTTATATTTAGTCTATTTTTTATGTGCAAATGAAAATTAGGGTGGTCCTGAAATCGACTAAATGAAAAAAATAACTTTTTTATTTGCAGAAATAAATGTATACATTCATCGGCACAGTTGTAGATCAACTAATTTTAAGCAACTTTCGGTATTTCTTCACAATATTTATACAATATTTGTTCTTTCAAATGATACCAAAAAATATTATTTATGTTTGCCCTAAACGGAGACATCAATATTTCAAAAGGGCCTATTTTTAAAATAGAAATAGTGAAAACTCTTCATCTGTACAATATATCGACAATGTTTTTTCGTCAAAATTGGCATATATTTGATTAAAGTTACCGAAGAAAACTTTGTTTTTAAATTGAATTGAAAAAATAGAGCAATAAGACTGTTTTTGGAAACCAAATTTAATGTCTACAAAAAAGTTTTTTACAAAGTTACTTAGAATTAGTTGATCTACAAGTTTGCCAAAGAATGTTTACAATTATTTATGCAAATAAAAACCAGTTAGTTTGTTTTTATTTCGTTGATTTTAGGACCACCGTAATTTTCATTTGCACATAAATAGAGGACTATGTATAAGAAACAACTTTTCACAAAAACTATGGCTTTAAATCGCAAACCAAAATCGCAACGAAAAGCTCATATCCGCCTAAATTGCCTTACTGTACCACTGTGCAATGAGCTTAGTTACCTTTTTTACTAGAAGAGGGGGTGTTCCCTGTCTGTCTTCACGGAAATATATGGGAAGTTCAAGAGTGAACTGTATTGTTATTTTAAGATATTTGGTGCTCTACTCTACAAAGAACGCTACCCTGTCGCGTCGAAAATGGACATCATATGAAAAAGGGACGCCGGCTACGCTTGTTCCGCTATCTACAACTTCTTGGCACTGTTGGACTACATCAGAGCATCAAAAGAAAGACAGGTTCCAGACGGCCGACGACCCTAAGCGATAAGAAGCTCCAGAGAATACTGAAGAGGAAGACCGAGGGAAAAATGGCTACATCGCTGCGTACGCTTGAGCGGGAAGCCTGTGAACCGGCTAAACAGTGGAAAAGTACCTGGCGAACATGGACATACATGTCAGAAAGCGACAGTCCCATCTATTAATCTCGTAGCTGCAGGCAATGACGCAGTGGCAGCGGCTGAATAGGATGGTCGAGTCGATTTTTCCAGCGAATAACGACGGGATGGTGGTGGTCGACGCCGAGTCCTACCTCACCCTGGATTGCAACAACTGGCAGGGCACTTCGTATTTTACTTCCTCCACGAAGAAACCTCAGGTTAATTTCACACACCAACTTCCCAAAGAAGGTGCTGTTGTGGCTGACAGTCAGCGAGAAGCTCCGTACTGGCCGTGAACGGGGAGAGCTATAGTACAAAGTGCCTGCCGGAAGTTGCGTCGTTCAACAAGAAATACTATAGGAGCGAAGACGCGGTGCTCTGGCCGGATCTGGTGTCGGCCCACTACTCGAAGCAATGGTTGGAGGAGATGAAGCGGCTAAAAATCGTTGTGGTACCCAGGTCGGCTAACCCACCCAACGTTTCCCAGCTGCGTCCCATCTAGCGTTTCCGGGCAAATTAGAAGCGTAAGACCTACTCCAACAATTTTGTCGCGAAAATTGAGGAGGAATTGATGAATAAAACAAAGAAAGAACTTAAAAACTTGCCTACACGCATTTCGTTTCGCATTTTCGTCCACCATGGCGAATGTTCCCGGAAGGCCACTCGCAAGGGCGTGTAATTGCTTTTGCAAGTGAGCTTATATAATTACCTTCCATGGGAAATTCATTAAAATCAATTATCTGTCTTGGGCAAATATTACTACTGAACGAAATTAGATTTCTCTTAAATATTCCATTGACACCCTAGTATTGATGCACTGTCAATTTTTCGTAAAATTATGTTCAGGTATCAGTAGGTCGAGTACCCCCCCCCCCCCGGCCTACCCATGAAGCCTCCCTGTTTTTTACTACCCACTCGGGAAAATAATGTGACGCCGGCCCTGTCTCCTTTTACCTTTGACGCGAGACATGTATCGTGCTGTCGGTAGAAGAGTGAGAAGATAGCAGGATTTATACAAAAGTATTATGTCAAAAAAGGCACGACTCGTTGGATTAATAAAATAATAGTAATAGTAAACAAACAAAAAAATCGACGACAAAATCACGTACTCGGAATTACGTTCTGGACAAGATAAATTGTCTTTCTAGTAGAATTCTGTTTCTTCTTCAGACAGGTAATTACGTTTTTTTGTGATTTCTGGATTGTAAACCAATAAACTTTCAACGGCGCCTTCTGAATAAACATGCGATTTTTTCGCACTTTCCGAAGAACTCTATTCATCAGTGGCTTTCTAAGCACTTTCTTGTGTGAATAGCTTTTTTTTCTTTTTGATATTTTAATTCATTTCTTTGAGCATTTTCAGGCCTAAGTGAGAAAGTTTTTGTTGCTTTTAGCCTAAATAGAAAAATATTTTTTGCACATTCAGAAATTTTTATCGATTTCAGGATAAATTTAGGATGAATTTTTTTGCCTTTATGGTTTTTGGCAGTGTTCGTTTTGACGATTATAAACTTTGAATAGGAGATTGTTTTTCTTTTTTTTTATATTTTTAAATCTTTCAAAGTGGTTTTCAGCACCGAATTCAAGTTGATTCTTTCTTTCCAAATTTGTTTAAATTTTAGATTTATTGTGTATAACTTCCAGATCAATCAAAGTAATTTCAATAATCTCAAATTTATCTTCTTTTTTAAAATTATTTCTGGTATTTAATGGTAACCAAAAGTACTAACTCTGTGAGCGAGGTGAAGCGCAAAACTCAAGTGATTTATGTTGTTTTAACAGGGTAAACCAGTTGTAAACCATACCCCACATGTATGAAATAAAAAATTTGAATGACTAATTTGAATTCGAAACAGTTTATATATAATAGTGAAGGCTTCCGAGAGTTTCCGAGAGTTGTTGGAAACATTCAATTTTGCAATCTCCAATTGGTAATTGAAAGTTAAATCAGCGCCAAACTATGTTACCCAACATTTACTTGTTCCTGCCAACGAACGCAAATCAGCCTTCGTACATGCCGAAAGTTGGCGATAAAATACACTCGTAATGATCGCAAACTAACTTCCGATGAGTCGCGTCTAATATCTAATCACTATAGCTAACAATGGCAGACAGAGCGGACCAATTAACAGCCGTCGAACGCACGGACTCCCAACTGACTTTATCGGCTCGGATCGCACCCCAGAGATCATCGTATCGCGTACATATCCAATCACCGCGGCCGCAGCATGCCTGCCAGCCAAAGCCACTCTACTTAGCGTGGATAAGCGGGCCTCCTCTCCGACAGTCCATCAGTATAATAGGTCCGAAGAAAGATCCGAAGAAAAAAACGGTCAGCGATCTTTCGGCCATTGCGTAGCAATGCAACTGCGAAGCACACATCGGTAACAATTACTTCAACTGTCTGCACAACAAGTCAATGCAGTAATCCATCGTCCGAGGGGTCGTTGGCCTTCACCGCGCGCCAATCCCGATGCCAAAAAATCGAAAGTTCCGAAACCAAAACCGCGTGGCTCGTCAAGTAGCAGAGGTAGTAAAGTTGTGAAGCAGGAAGAAACCGAGAAAATCAACTCGCTGTCATTCACCTCTCACTCGAACCTCGGCCGGCCGGATGGAGCGGCTTTTGCGGGCTCGGACCAACCGACCGACCGACCCCGCGGGCCAATCTATATCGATCATCTTTCACCACGCGCACCTTTCCTAGGGTGCTGCTGCTGCTGCTGACCGAAAGCATCGAACAACAAATCGATTGGACGTGCCTTTCGAGGCACGGGGGTTCGCGCGTTGGTTTTGACGACTGCGGATGCAAATTTCCCCCGCCCGTTCGGACGGAGAACAATGCCAGGGTTTGTAGGGAATCACAAGCAACGATCGCTTTCTGCGTTGCGCCGCATGAGGTCCAGCCTTTTTGCTCCATTGTTTAGCCCCATCTAAAAAGGAAACTGAAACTATATGTGCTTGTCGATAAGGATCTCGAGTTAATTTTCGTTTGTCACAATTGACACTTTATAGTAGGTACAACCGAAAATATCCTCTCGGTAGTATCTTAACTTTAATTGGGCAGTTTTCTCTACCGGCTAAAAATCCGCACATAAATCGACCGCCCTGAAACGAGGTCACCGGCGCATGTAAATAACCATACCCGGTACTGCCGCGGTAAATCATCCGACAGCTGCAGCAGCAGCACAGAGTCCCGAAAAAAAGGACCCAATAATTATCGCGGCATCGCTCAGCAGCGCTCTTATCGATCCTCTCCAGCAGGACGCCCTATAGAGCCCCCCGTGCAGTGCCACAATTCGTGAGGCTTATTAATTTCCGGCCCCGCACGGAACCCACTCCCTGGCGGCGACGGGGCGAAACGAAGCGCGTTCACGCGGCAAACCCTCTTTTGATTCACAGTTTACTTTTGATTTCGCATCAACCTTCGACGCCGCCGCTCTGCCGCGATAATGAAAAGGGACGATCGATTTCATATTTCTTGTTGATTTTTTTTTTCCTGCTGCTCCCCTCCTCGAAGCTGGAGCCTCGTTAAAAAAGGACCACGGTGTAATTTGGCGAATTAAGTACACAGTGCGGCCGCCACACCACCCAATGGAGAAAATTGATGCAAGGCGAAGCCGCCAGTCGAAAGTAAGACATCGCTTCGCGGTCCGATACGCGTCCCGTAGGAAAGGGTCGTAAACTTTTACGACATCACTGATACAGCACGCCTCAACCCGTCCGGGGGCTTTTGCTGTCGAGGGGAAACAATTTCAATAACGGTTCGTTGCCTGCTCGAGGTACCTTGCATTGAAATCTTTGGTAGGTCGAAGATTTGTGCATTCAAATTGCGCGCTGTAAAAGACTTTGTGGAAAAGATAAACTACCGAGTAGGAACTAGCGTAGATTTGAATCAATTTCACAGACGATAAAATCGAATTCAAAACGAACAAGCAATTTTAATTAAAGGGAAATAACAAAACTAACAAACTAGCTCAGCAAGAGCACAGTAGAGTTTTTCATAATCATATTAGTTTTGTATTGAATTATCGATAAAAGTCGCTGTTTGAGTATTTACAGATCATAATTCTAGTTTCTAGTTTGGTTTATAGGTAAATTTACAAATTTCAGATCTTGAACAGAAGCTTGAAATTATAAATTCCATTTTCCAATTGAAAATTGGAACCCTAAGCACCCTAAGCCGCAGGTCTTAATTTTCAAGTAGTAAATACTAAGTTAGTAGTCTCAAGTGTTACAGTAAAATCAGGAAATGTGTACTCAATAGGGTGTCCCAAAATTGCACAAGTCTGGGGCTCACCCTCCAGATGATAGAAAATGGTGTTACGAACAAACTTTTGTTCGGCGGCAGCTCTAGAAAATGATGTTTTCAACTGGCCCCGATGACTTTTTTGAAAAAAATCGGTTTTTCTTATGTTAAATCCAAAAAACATGTCCAGTTATTTAATTTTCCATGAAACCTAATCCTTTTATATTTTTTAAAGGTTCCTTAGGGTCCAAACTGTAAGGGAAAAATTCGTTTTCGGATTGATTATCGTCAATTTATTTTCCTAAAAAAAAATCTATCGTTTGGAAAAGAGATTTTTCAAGAATACTTTGAAATTCAATCAATAAAAGTGGGTATTAAACCCAATGCTCTCGCCAACTGAATGCCATTAAAAGTTGGGCAATTTTATGTGGAAGAACATTGCCAAAGACTACATGGCTCTGAAATAACTTGATTTTGAGTTATTCGTGATTTACTGTGGAATAAAAAGTTACATTTTGATGCTTTCCAATTTAAAATGTTCATTTGTCGTATCATATAGTATTATAATTTCAACTAAATCTCCTGCTACTCAAAAGGCCCGTTCTGCAGGGTCATTGATAACTGTTAGCTTCAACATTTCGGCATCAAGATAATAATTTCTTTCTATCCAGGCCTTGGGATCTTCCTGAATAAAAAAACTTGATACCAAACCGCAGTCTATCGAAAAAACTTTAGTGACTTCTTTGTGAGTCCACTAGGTTTTTTACAGATTACAAATTTTTTTACCCTTGAATTGTCGTTTTCACTGCTCACTTTTTTCAAGTTTTGTGCCACCTCCTCTTCGAGTCATCATTAACATTTTTATCGAAAAATACCAGGCTAACATTGACTTCCGGAAGATACCACAAGTGCAGTCTGTAGACCCGGCACCGTACCGAAGTCACCGGAGATTGCGGGTTCGAGTCCCATATGAATAAGTTTTTTTTCTTATTTTTTTCGCATCCTCGTTAAATTTTTTACATTTCCTCCCCTTTAATAAACTTGATAATTTGGAAAATCTATACCGAGCGTCTTAGCAGAGTGATTTATAAAATTAAAATAAGTAATTATCGGTTTCCGTTAGACTCTACTGGAAATTTGGGAAATAAATACTGCAATTCAGTCCGCGCAAATAAATATTTCGACTGTGACATACAGTCATCTCAGTGCCTATGTGGACTGGTAAAGAGCAGACATGGTACGGTAAACAAACCGACCGCATAATTCCCTACCTAACTCCAATTAAGAGGGCTAAATTTCCATTTTACCTACTACAAATAAAAAAACAGGATTAACGCTTTGCTCTTTACCAGTCCACATAAGCACTGAGGAAGACTGTACGTCACAGTCGAAATATATATTTGCGCGGACTGAATTTCAATATTTATTTCCCAAATTTCTAGTAAAGTCTAACGGAAACCGATAGTTTTTTTTTTTTTTGATTTTATAAAATTGATAATATTTATGCAATTGTTTCACTCGACCTTGATTATTGTTGATTATTAAAATTCAACTTTTTATTTCACAGTAAATCACGAATATCTCAAAATCAAGTAATTTTAGAGCCATGTAGTCTTTGGCAATGTTCTTCCCCATAAAATTTTCCAACTTTTAATGGTATTCATTTGGTGAGAGCATTAGGTTTAATACCCACTTTTATTGATTGAATTTCAATGTATTCTTGAAAAATCTCTTTTCCAAACGATAGTTTTTTTTTAGGAAAATAAATTGACGATAATCAATCTGAAACGAATTTTTCCTTTACAGTTTGGACCCTAAGGAACCTGTAAAAAATATAAAAGGATTAGGTTTCATGGAAAATTGAATAACTGGACATGTTTTTTGGATTTAACATAAGAAAAACCGATTTTTTCAAAAGCTGCCGCCGAACAAAAGTTTGTTCGTAACACCATTTTCTATCATCTGGAGGGTGATTTCTCAATTACAAATACAAGTCACTCAAACCGCTCCAGTTGAGTGTAGTTAGTTCTTTGTGAGTTTTTTTCATTTTTTGAAATTAATATAATTGTCATGTTTTGGGTTTTAAATGTCGGTATTGGTTACAATTGGACATTTTTGTTATATTCAACATATTGACATGCTTACGGTAGAGTGGCGAATTGCCCTAAGGGTTAAAACCACTATAAAAAATGTTTACGGTCTGGCCATTTTCGGCGTTTTTTACATTTTTGTGTAACTTTTCTTTAATGATTTCTTTCATTTTTGTCATTTTCTTTTCATTTGAACACTTGTGTTCATTTTGACAGTATTGATGTTGAGTATTTTATTATTTTAAAGACGATTTAAGTGGACCTTTCAATATTTCTATTGTTTTTTCTGTATTTTTTTACATTTTTGTATATTTAATTTTAAACGTTTTTGACGAATATGTTGATTTTTTTTAAAATTTTCAACTATATTTACTGTTTTTTCAATCACGACTCATTTTTAAAAAGAGCTAATGTAAGAATTGTATTGATAATAACAGATATTTTTAGAATCAGAACGGTTTGCTAGGTCGGTGTGACATCTTTGGCAATGTTGTTACCGAAGAAAAAAATATACACGGCAAAAAAAAATTTTAAATAATAAATATAAATAAAAAATTTAAATTAACTGCTCAAAGTGGTCATTTTATTAATCGCATTTTTTAATGAAAACTAAAAAATGAAGGAAGAAAACAGTGTTAATTAGACATTGATAATTGTTCGAACAAAAAAAAAAACAAAATAGAAAAGTTAAAATACAAAAAAAAAACTTCTTTCACAATGTTGAAAGACAAAATTATTATCTACAATTTTGCCAAAGGCACTATACCGATCAAACAAACTGTTTGGATCTGAAAATATTTTTACCATCAATGGGACACCGCCGTTAATTTTTGCTAACAAATCACATCAGTGAGCGCAACTGTTTGTGTATTGCCATCTATTAAAAAATTGCTGAAACTATCGATTTTTTCATTCACACCAGAATTAGATATCGTTGCTTGGCTAAGAGTATTAAAGCTGTTCACCGTCAGATGGAAATGTCAAAACTTGATAGCAAAGAACCAGAACAAAATTTTATTGCTTCCATTTGAGCCCTCAAAAATCTTAAACTTATCGGAAGTCAATTACTGGTGATTCCGCTTGTCGTATTGCATTTTAAATTTGTATAAAGATTTCTAAGAGATAACTTGCTTTTTGCAACCTTGAACCACCTTAATGAGTATTGTGCGTATCCGCCACATTAACCACACGGCTCACGCCCTTTTTTTAGGCCGCTGTCAAAATCAGCACCACGGGCTCACGGACGAATGGTAGTAAGACGCAATGGGGTTATATAGGAAAAACATGTGTTTTGATAAAAATAGATTGCGTTTGGGGAAAGTAAGTACCAGAAACTTTACGAACTAATTTTATTTTTGTTATATAACTTACATTTTAAGTTTAGTAAAGCGGGCAATGTATGTAGTTTGCGAGAATGCGAAAATGAACGAGAGTAGAAGGTGTGACTTTGGGCTTAGAAAAAATTTCCCTCGTCCTGACGAGACTCGAACCCGCAATCTCCGTTGTCTCCGGCAAGGTGTTTTGGCCAATTAAACTACTGGGAAAGGTATAACTCACCCTAAACCAAAAATCCGAAGGTTGCTTAGCTCGAATAAAATTCGCCACCGCACGAAGTTAAGCCTGTATCAGACTAACCGTTGCAGCGGTCAACCGCTACCGTTCCGTTCTTTTTCGACCAATCAAAACACAGCGGTCGACCGTAGCTTGTTGTTGTTGCAAAAAATAGAATCTTTTCTATTTTTGCCGCCGACCGTTCCTAACGGTTGCCGGCTGCTGTCATTGACATGACGAAGGCAAACGAATCTCTTTACACCTACACAAGATCACATATAGAAACTTGACAAATGAAAATGTGTGCTTCTCTTTTTGGCACACACGACAGCCAGTCAAAACTTCGATAGCACCGGCAACGCTGGTTGGCGATGTCAATTTTCGACCAACGCACACTGGCAAAAATGAATCCAAATTCCCACTAATTAAAAGCTGGGCTGAATACCTTAAATATAGCATTTCTTATGTAAAATTGGCCAATAAATCGATAGATGATGTTTTCATTCTGTACAGGGCATGGGAAAGGGTATATATTTCCAAAAATACGCAAAAATAGAGTGAAAAGAGGCGAAAAAGACCAATCAATTTGTTGACCAATTTTACATAAGAAATGCTATATTTAAGGTATTAAGCCCAGCGGCTTTTAATTAGTGGGAATTTGGATTCATTTTTGCCAGTGTGCGTTAGTCGAAAATTGACATCGCCAACCAGCGTTGCCGGTGCTATCGAAGTTTTGACTGGCTGTCGTGTGTGCCAAAAAGAGAAGCACACATTTTCATTTGTCAAGTTTCTATATGTGATCTTGTGTAGGTGTGAAGAGATTCGTTTGCCTTCTTCATGTCAATGACAGCAGCCGGCAACCGTTGGGAACGGTCGGCGGCAAAAATAGAAAAGATTCTATTTTTTGCAACAACAACAAGCGACGGTCGACCGCTGTGTTCTGATTGGTCGAAAAAGAACGGAACGGTAGCGGTTGACCGCTGCAACGGTTAATCTGATACAGGCTTTAGAGGGCAGACGGAATATGGATCGTGACGGACACGAATGAACCACGCGTTGCATAGGCTGCTGGGATAAGCACCCATTGTCCCAACATCGAAAATCCGAAAAATACGGAAGACCATGTAGGTGGGACTTAAAAATTTCTAAACTGAGTTGTAGAAACATGACCTGGCAGTCCGTCCCCTTGATATTTTTCTTTGGGTTGCTGTAATGAATCCAATTTGCATCACCCAGCCCGATGCGATAAAGAAACCCCTTCCTTTTTTGCCACTGGAGAAGTTGTTCACAGGCGAAAAACAACACTCAACGTCACTTGATTTCGGATCAGGTTCGTTGGTTTTGAATCATTCCAGAAGCATGTAATCGTTTGGGAATTGCTTGCCTGATAACACATAATATCGAAGCAAGCTGTTACTGGCATGGGTCAAGTTTGTGGCCTTCTTTCTCGTGGACAATCTTTAACATCGAAATTACCGTCTTCAAAGACACGGAACGGTTCACGGCAAGTTGTTTCACTCAAAGCATCACATCGACGTATTCAACAGGTAGACATTATCGTTCTCTCTCTCTCTATCGTCGATCTAGGTGCATAAGCAATAGTCATGCTACGGTTTCTTGAACCCAAGCTTGGCTCAGCTTCTCGTTCTAACATTTGGGACCATGCAAAAACTTCTGTGACTGGCAAACAGTATCAGAATTTTCTTCGATGCCATAAGGTACAGCCATAAAAATTGTCTCTGAGTTCACCATGCAGGAAGGTCGTTTTTTTTATCACGACTGCTAGAGCAGTTCGAACCGTCGCACAGTGGGCCATTTTGAAGAAAAAGGCGGTTAAAAGTCTTTTATCACTTTTCCTAACATTTTAGGGACTTGGTTTCTTCGGAAAAGTTGTTCAAAATACTGATTAGAATTATGTGACATTTTCATTTAATTGCTTATTAAGGTACATAGTATTACATTTAGAAAAATGAAGTTTTTTTGTTTAGGAGACATTCAATTTTTGTCTTTGGTGAAGTTGTAGAGCTATCGATTTCATGGAACTTTGCCGAAGGCAGGATATTCCTAGGACTTATCTTTGAAGAGATATAACTGTTTTTTTAAGACTATTATAGAAAGTTTAAAACAACAATAAAATATATTTTTTTCTAAAAAAAAAGAATTTAATTTAGTAGAACCAACTCCCAGGTAGAGTGATTTGAAAGTAAAATTATGTTAATTTTTAAAATCAAATTATTTAAAGTTGTGAATGCTTGTGAGGTGCTACTCAACGTCATTTGTTTTGACATGTTTTTCAGAATCGGGACTCTTCGGGAACTTTGTATTTACATTTACATTTGTATTTATTAAATATATTGCATTTTAACTGCTCTGTTCTTTTAAATACTGCCCAAAAACTAGTTTTTCCAATTAAATGATATCTTAATAATTTCTGAACAGTTTAAGATGTATTAGACAGCTTAGATCAAAATCTAATGTAAAACTCATTCGGTTACTCAGATATTACAAACACTAACAGATCCGTGGAAATACGTGTTTATCCTTCCAGTTGGTCTCGAGGTACGATGCTGACCTTGTAAGCCAGTCGTCGTAGGTTCGAGTTGCGGCTCGGGACTCCTACTGCTAGTGCCAGTAGGATCGTAGCGCTAACCCCGCAATTTTTCCTTTACCTTAAAATCGCTCTATCTCGGAGTTGGTTCAACAGAATTAACTTCTTTTTTTGGGAAAATTTATAATTTGTTGTTATCTGAAACTTCCTAGAACATCTCAAGTTAATCAGAAGTAGTTAAGATATAATCCAAGTGAAAAAACTAGTTTTAAGGTAGTCTTTTAAGAAAAACAGTTATATCTCTTCAGAGTTAAGAGCTAGGAATTTCCTGCCAATCGATAGTTCTACAACTTTGCCGAAGACAAAAATTGGATGTCTCGTAAGTGTTATACTAGCTTAATAAGCAATTAAATATAAATGTCAGATAATTCTCATCAGTATTCTGAACAACTCTCCCGAAGACACCAAACCCCTAAAATGTAGGGAAGAATGAGAAAAGACTTTTGACCGTTTTTTTGTCAAAACGGCTCAACTATTGTCGCCAGGCTACCGGTGCAAACTGGGGCAGCCCCATACAGAAGCTTGGACAAAACCTAAGATTTTTTTCCGGAATTTGATTCGAAATCGATATTTTGCAAGAACTAGAATAAAACTAGAATAGAAATAAAGTAGAATAAAGTGGAAACATAACCTATTCCCAATATTCAAAAACTAGAATACCAACATACCAAAAATCAAGCATAGGTTGTAGAGAATTCGCATGTTTTAGTATATCGTGAGGTAGGAAAAGTTGGGGTTTAAAATTTGATAAAATCAAAAAAAAAAATATTTCGATCATATTTACCACCCTAAAAAATGCAGGTTCGCCTTAATAATAATGATGTTATGCATGAAAAGAAACTTTGATAGGCAAGTATATCTTACCATGCCACGGTCGAGCACAACGTTTCACACAGACAGAAAACTCAATATTTCACTAATTACAAACATTTGAAAAAGTGATTCACCAGCGAGTTTTATCTCTATATTCTTCTTAAATTCAAAGATTGCAGTCTCAGCAATTAAAAAAAAAACCAACTGCAGCTGCCGCTTCCTGCCGCTTCAAAAGTTATTTGATTTTTGGTACACCAAGTTTTTACGTATAAATCATGCGTTTCGGGGCAGCGCTCTATGATGACATCACATTTTCACAAATTCGTGAAGCGCACAACCAAAAGTCCAGCAGAATTGAAACCATGCAAGATGTATTGAACGGTATGTTGGTTACAACATCTGATCCCTTTTTGCCCAGTTTAGGAACAAACTTCGATTCAACTAATACCCGCGAAACAAAAAAAAGCTGTCGTGAAACTCCTTTACGTTGAAAATGAATTAGAAGACGATGAACAAACGTTTCTGTCATCTATTTGAATTTAATAATTTTTGTTATATATAATGATTCATTATTAATACGTTTAGAATGTGTATTTGTATGCGTGCGAAAAAGAGTGACTTAAACCATTTTAAGCATGACGATAAACCTCGATCCAAATAATTAAACGATCCTAACAACTGATCTAAGGACACTAAATCTCTTAAACTTGAACTTGAGTAGCAAAAAGAATTCCACTTTCAAAATTGAGCGATCTAGATCAAATAATAATCTATAGCAATACATGTTGTACATGAATGTACAAGGAATCCATCCAAAAAATTTCCTGAAAATACCAAACCTCCTTGCTTTGAATTTAAGAAGACAGAAGTTATAGTCCATTAAAATAAAGATTCCTAGATAAAAAAAGTCCATAGATCAAATAGGACATGCAAAATGGTAAATCGTATACAGTTGATCAACTTCGCGTGACGCTTGAACCTCTATAACATGAACCTAAAAAGTTGTGTGAGCTTTTTTTTCGAACAAAGTGATCTTGATAAGCATAAACTGATCTAGACCAAACATTCAAGACAGATCACAATCATTCGAACAACTTTGCCGAAGACACCAATATTCTATGACTTGAATTTGAGGAGTTATGGTGTTTTGTGAATAATGAAAATAGTCATATCTCGTTAACACTCAATCCTACAATTTTAATGTTTTCGACAACTTTATGTCAATTGATGATATGAACAACTTTCCCGAAGAAACCAAATTGCTAGCACCTTTTTTCAGAAGATAGATGTCAGCGCCATCTGTAGGAAGAACATTGAAGCTACCTTAATACATTTTTGATAAAGATATTTTTATGCTGAACAACATTGCCAAAGACATGAACACTGTAGAAACAACCATGACGAGTTATGAGGTTTTGTCGCACCAACAGACCAATTTACCCCACTGTGCGGTGTATAGGGTTTGTGGTAATCGAGACCATAGCATAGTCCTTCACGCAGACTGCAAGGGCTTCACTCCTGCTGGATGCTTCACCAGCTACCGCCCTTGGTTGTTCTCCATGGGCTGCTACTAAGCAGTCCATCACGGACGATTCTTGCCGTCACTCCCGTCAATTTTGTCATAGGGTGAAGATGGATCTGTTGCATCAAAAGTTGCAGCAGCAGAAGTTGCTCTAAATCCAGTTAGGAAAACAAGCAACGTGAACTTAAGAATAGTTGAGCTACCAAGTCTCCTTCTTCCATTTTCGCTCCTGCGCACACTGTTTTCAAAGCTGCAAGAACGTGATCGAAATTATTTTGACCCAAAAAACTTGATTTTAGAGCCACAGTGCCTTCAGTAAAGTTGTTTTATTAATTATTCTTCATATTATAGAAGTTAAGTTTTGTGAATAATCCACTTAACAGTGATCAGTGCGTCTTGAACTGTCCTACAGATCAGACGTTTTTTCGGTTGCTTGTGGACTGGTCTTTGACTGCCTATAGCTTCAAAGTTTGTGTTTTGTCAGTGTGTCTTTTAAAGACTACCTGAAAGTTATTTCCCATCAGTCTTTCTCAAGACTACCTACTTTTGAATTTAACATTTGTTTTAACTTTTTTCTTATCACCTGAAATGGCTGGACGGAAAAAGAAACCTCGCATCGCTGCGGGGAGGAAAAGAGAGGCATCTCTTTCTGACATTTCGAGTGTCTGTAGTGACAATCCTTTTGATATTTTGCTTGAGCATGAAGCTGGTGAAATGGAAGTTACCAATAATGAAACTATACATAATATAAAATCTTTAAAAAAGGAGAAAGTTCCACCTATTGTGGTAACTATTTCTTCTGAATTTAATATATTCAAAAAGGAACTTTCAACGTTTGTTTCTGACGTTAAAGTTACCTATCAGATTGGCCGTAGAGGTGAATGCCGTTTATTAGCCGACTCAGTAAAGGGTCGTGATCGTCTTGTTCAGTATTTAACTGACAAGATGTACAAATTTTTTACATACGACACCAAGAACGCCAAGCCGTTCAAGGTTGTCTTGAAAGGTCTCACCAACGATCAAACCGTTAATGAGATCAAACTTACTTTAACAGAATGACTTGGCATAGCCCCTACCCAAGTAATTCTAATGAAACAAAAAATCACGAGGCGAAAACAGTCAGAAAACTGGGATTTCCCTTGTTAATTATTTAATTCATTTTAACCGCAATGAGGTTAACAACTTAAAATTTTTTGAAAAGGCACATGCTTTGTATAATGTGCGAGTAAAGTGGGAAATTTATAGGAAGTATGGCAGGGTGAAAAGCATATCACCCAATGCCGTACTTGCCAACGTTATGGCCATGGTTCCAAATTCTGTAACATGGACCAAAAATGTCTTAATTGTGGAGACTCCTCTCACAAAAAGGACACATGTCCTGTGAAAGAGAGTAAAAATTTCCGCTGTGCGAATTGTAACGGCAACCATATGTCAAATTTTTATCAATGCCCAGTCCGTTTAGCAATTGTCAAGGCAAGGTAAACAAAATTCAATTTCTCAATTAAAACCAACTTCAAAACAAAATTCTCCAAGCGTACCAGTGACGCATAGTTTACCTACTCCTTTGCATACCCGTTTAACATATGCACAGGTTACAGGTAGTTCGAACATTCTACCGCCTAGTGTTGGTAGTTTGAAAATGACCGTTAATATGGGTAAGCAAAACACGCTAGAAAATAATTGTACACCTATTACTCCAGCTAATATTGCTGCCGAAAATATTTTTTCTAATGTCAACTGCCTGGGGCCTATTACGGCAGGTAAACTTTCTTTTTTGCAACAGGCAATGTTCGATCTTATGAACGCCATGTTGCAGGCAAAATCAATGTTTGAAGCCATTCAAATAGGCACAAATTTTACTATTAAAATTGTTTCTAATTTAAAATTTGGCAATGATTTTAAATAAAACAATTAAAATATTAAATTGGAATGCTCGCTCATTGAAGGCCAATGAGAATGAGCTTTTAAATTTTTTAACAGTAAATAATGTGCATATTGCAATCATTACTGAAACATTTTTGAAACCTAACATAAAATTAAAATATGATCCCAATTACGTGGTTCATAGATATGATAGGATTCAGGGTTCCGGCGGTGGAGTTGCAATTGTTATTCATCGCCGAATCAAACATCGTGCTCTTCCCCATCTTGAGACGAAAGTTATTGAAACTTTGGGAACTGAAGTTCAAACTGAACTTGAGATCTTATTTATTGCCGCAGCATATTTACCATTTCAATGCACACGCGAGCACAAAAATTATTTTAAAGGTGATTTACAAAAACTCACCAGAAATCGTTCGAAATTTTTTATAATCGGCGATTTTAACGCTAAACATCGTTCATGGAATAATTCTCAAAGTAATTCCAATGGCAAAATTTTATTCAACGATTGTTCTTCAGGATACTATTCTATTTTGTCTCCGAATAGTCCTACATGCTTTTCTTCTGTAAGAAACCCTTCAACAATTGATTTGGTACTGACAGATCAAAGTCATGTATGTAGTGATTTGATCACACATGCTGACTTTGATTCTGACCATCTTCCAATAACTTTTTCTTTATCACATGAATCAGTTTTAAACCCTATGAGCTCTGTTTTTAATTATAACAAGGCTAATTGGGAAAGATACAAAACTCATATTGAGAGAAATTTCAATAATGAGCTTGATTTGCGAACCGAAGTGAACATTGATTCCGCTTTGGAAGCATTAAAATGTGCAATTGTTGATGCCAGGGATTATTCTGTTCCAAAGGCTCAAGTGAAATTTGATTCACCAATAATTGACGAAAATCTTCAACTTCTAATTCGTTTGAAAAATGTTCGCAGACGTCAATATCAACGTTCTCGTGACCCTGTTTTTAAAACTATTTATAAAGATTTACAGAAAGAGATTAAACATAGATTTACTCTTCTGAGAAATCAAAATTTTGAGACTAAAGTTGAAAAATTGAAACCATATTCAAAACCTTTTTGGAAGCTGTCGAAGATTCTTAAGAAACCTTCAAAGCCTATTCCAGTTTTAAAAGATGGTGAACGTTTTCTTGTATCCAATGAACAAAAGGCTCAAAGACTTGCTCAGCAGTTTGAGAGTGTTCATAACTCAAATTTGAATTTTGTGAGTCCAATTGAAAATGAAGTCACACGTCAATTTGATTTAATTTCTTCCCAGAATTTTTTACCTGCAGAAATAATTGAAACTAACTTGAATGAGATTAAATCAATTATTAAAAATTTCAAAAATATGAAAGCACCTGGTGACGATGGAATCTTTAATATACTAATCAAACATCTCCCTGAGAGCACAATGGATTTTTTAGTGAAAATTTTCAATTGCTGCTTCAAAATTGCATATTTTCCCAAATTATGGAAAAATGCAAAAATTACTCCCATTTTAAAACCGGATAAGAACCCAGCTGAAGTTTCAAGTTATCGACCAATCAGTTTGCTTTCTTCAATAAGTAAACTGTTTGAGAGAGTTATTCTTAACAGAATGATGTCACACATCAACGAAAATTCAATTTTTGCAAATGAACAGTTTGGATTTCGCCATGGGCATTCCACAACTCATCAATTGCTCAGAGTTACTAATATGATACGAGCTAACAAATCTGAAGGTTATTCCACTGGAGCTGCTTAAAAGAGCAGACATAGAAAAGCAAAGCAAAGACATAGAAAAAGCATTCGACAGTGTTTGGCATAAAGGTTTGATTGCGAAATTGCAAACTTTTAATTTTCCAATTTTCCTAATCAAAATTTTAAAAAATTATCTTACTGATCGAACTCTGCAGGTTGTCTATCAGAATTCAAAATCTGATAGATTTCCTGTCAGAGCAGGTGTGCCTCAAGGTTCAGTCTTGGGTCCAGTCCTGTACAACATATTCACTTCAGATCTTCCTGATTTGCCTCCAGGATGCACAAAGTCATTGTTCTGCGATGACACAAGCATTTCCGTAAAAGGAAAAAGTCTTCGTGTCATATGCAGTCGATTGCAGAAACGTTTAGATATTTTTTCTTCCTACTTGCAAAAGTGGAAAATCTCTCCCAATGCTTCTAAAACTCAAATGATAATTTTTCCGCATAAGCCTAGGGCTTCTTTCCTCAAGCCAAACAATAATCACGTTGTCAAGATGAATGGGGTTATTTTAAGTTGGTCCGACAAGGTTAAGTACTTGGGACTAATTTATGATAAAAAACTTATTTTCAAAGAGCACATTGAGAGTATACAAGCCAAGTGCATCAAATATACGAGATGTTTATATCCTCTCATTAACAGGAATTCTAAACTTTGTTTAAAGAACAAACTTTTGATTTACAAACAAATTTTTAGACCAGCAATGCTTTATGCTGTACCGATCTGGTCAAGTTGCTGTTCAACAAGGGAGAAAACGCTCCAAAGGATTCAGAATAAAATTCTGAAAATGATTTTGAAGCGTCCTCCTTGGTTTGGTACACTCGAATTACATAGACTTACTGGTGTTGAACCATTAGAAGCTATGTCAAATAAAATTATTAACAATTTTCGACAAAAATCGTTGCAATCCTCAATTGCTACGATAAGCTCTCTTTATAGCCAATAAGTTAGCAATTAAGGTAGTTGTAAGTTTACTTCCCCTTATCTGACAAGTAGGTTTAAATCCCTACGAATGATAAGTCCTAATTGCGAAAGCAAACAAATCCTAACAATTAAAATTACAAATTTCTAACAGTGTTGAGAAGTCACCATTTGTGATTGGACACACATACTCATTATTTACTAATATTTATCATAAATACTTAAGCTACTAATAAATCCCCCCTTAAAAAAAAAATCTAATATATGTAACGAAAAGAGTTTTTATAGTGTACGGGTCTACGAAATGATAGCTGAACCTTTTTATAAAACTTAGCATACTGTTGGCTCTATTGATGATCGTATTGTAGTGATCAATGAATGTTAACTTAGAATCCATAATCACTCCTAAATCACTAATTTGATAAAACCTTTCTACAATTTGATGCCCAAGAGTGCAACTGGAATGTTCAGGATTTCTTTTCCTTGTGTAGGATATAATATTACATTTTTTTACGTTGAGATCAAGAAGACATTTTTTACACCAAATGTAGAAAACGTCAACCTCTTGTTGGAATTGTTGGATGTCTGATTTGTTTCTTATTTCTATGTACAATTTCATGTCATCGGCATATATCAGTACTTTGAGACGATTCAACACAAGGGTAACGTCATTAACAAATAAAATGAAGAGCAAAGGGCCTAAATGGGAGCCTTGTGGAACTGTCACTTTTACTGGTACAGAAACGTGTTCCTTAAACCTAACCGTTTGTGTCTTATTTGTCAGATAAAATTCAATCCATCTAAGTATTGTGTCATTGATTTGCTGAGGGTTGGCATTGTAATAGTCGTCGAGCCAGGCTGGATCACAAGAATTGAACGTTGGGTGCACCATCCTCCAAAAAAAGCGACCAGACAGATCTGTTTTGTTGGGAGCTTCGACAATGCTTAATTATATTTTGACAACTTGTGACTATTGTTGAAACTTTTCTAACTTTTTTGTGTTTGGAATATTTGACATTTCTCCCAGTTTTGTATCTACTTTTTTGCATATATATTTCGACATTTTCAACATATAATTCGAATCTAAATTTTGGTAATCGATGATGATGATAGTAAATTTTACACAGAATGACACTTACCGAAATTTCATAACTTGTTAGTTAGAGCGATTTTTCATCACCTGGTTCGGAGTAAGGGATTTCACTACTGTTATTTATTAGAGTACAGAAAACTTGAATTGAATTGGAGATGGTTTTGTTCCACAAAAAATACATAGCAGATTGAGAGCAGGGGATTTGAAGGACAGAGAGAGAGAACACTACACTAGGCAATCAACAGCAACTACGGAGAGAAGAGATTTTGCTGAATAAAAAAGGTACCCCACAGGCAGTTCAGACTCTGGCGACTCTGGAGCTGCGAAGTGTAGGAAGGCGGCTGGTGATGAAGCTGTACACATTCAGGGTGGGACGGGAGACAGTGACAGAGAGTGTAGAAGTTTTTTGTTTATAGTATGTAGATTGGAGCAACAGTAGAGTCGACAAAGCTTACCTCCAGCGCCTTCCCACACTTAACCAGCGATGAGCTTTCACAGTGAACTAAATAGCTGGGATGATGATTTATCTGGAAATAATTTGGCAGCAGAGAAGAGAAGAAAAAAAGAAAACAGTACGTTGTTTTTATGAAATAGATCAAATTAAATAATCATGTTTGGCACTGCATGCTGTGAACCCACAGCCAACGAAACACAGTAATAACAACAACCAACAAAACAAAATCCGGAGATTTCCGGAGGGCCTCCAGCAGCAAAAAGTGAAACCTGCGACCACCTAAAAAGCGAAACTTCCTCACGCGAACCTCTCCGGCGGCGGCCGGCATATTTTCGGCGAAAGTGAAACCGCGCGCGAAACCGAAAGATACAGAACAAGTTCTAGCCTGGGGGCAAAATCCCGACAAAACCCCGACAACAAGTGTGTTTGTGTATGTGTGTGTGTGTGTGGCCAACAGCTCCGATCCGCGCCACGCCGCACCAAAATCTGACCTGCGCGATCGTTTCCTTATTTATGTTTTGTATTCAACTTGTCTTGCCTTCGTATATCTTTCCTCGCGGTGCGAGGCGGGGCGCACCGCGGCGCGGCGCGGTTCGTTCAGTCGGACTTTCATTAGCAACCAATAAACTTTTATTTTATTTTAACATCTTTCGATGTTCCACCGCACCCGTTTCTCTTCTTTCTCGTCGAATTGGGGAAAATATTTCCACTGAATAAGCGATCGGGATCTCTCACAATATGGATTGGAATGGGATGAAATTATGGATTATTACACGAAACTCTCCACAGTCACGCATCAGGGTGGGGGATAGGGAAGAAAATTAAACGCTTTGCACTTCTTTTCGAACCGTGAATAAAGCCGCGAATTTGGTGGCGGGGGTTTCGTAATAAAACAAAAAAAGCTAAATTATCCCTTCGCCTACGATGGTCACGACACGCACCCACGATCGCGGAGGGCCCCTCAGAGTAGAGTGAGAGTAGGACCTACTAATTGCATACCTATTGGGTGTACGTAATCCGAGGATGACCTCCAGTGAATTTGTGGAATGTTTTTGTTGCTAAGTATCGGGTATGAAAATTAATAGCGTTCAGGAATCAAATTAGTAATTGATGAGTTTTGCTCCGGTGTAATCGGAAAGCTGGTATTATGTTAGTTGTTAAACTAGCCATTACACAACTTCGAACCTTTTCGCTGCTTGTTTTACTATCCACTACTAAGGTGGGAAATATGTGGGAGAAATGCTAAGCGTTTGTTTATACCCGGAACAATATAACAATAAAGCACATTCATTTCGGAAGCGAAATTCGGGAATAAAAAACATATAGAAAAAAAAGCATAATGCATGAGAAGAATATCCTCATGAATGTTGACAAATATAAACAGAATGTTACAAAAAAAATTACACACGACGAAGACGCACAATTGAGAGCAAGAAATCGAAACAGCCCAAATCAGCCGAGATTTCCGTCTACCGTCCCGGCCATCGATTCGCCGTCGGAAGCGGCGATCTCGTTAAGACAGACACCATTGGTGTTTGTAATCTTTTATGAAATTTTGACCTTATTTCCCCTTTTGATTTGTTTTTGACCTTAATTTTTTATATGTTTCACCTGGTATGACATTTTCACCTCTTTCGAAGTTTTTGATCTGTCAAGCGGTTTTTAGCTTTTTTGGCGAATTGTTTGGTCGATAGAAAAGTTTGACGTTTTTAATCTATAGCGAATGTTTTCTTCTGTTTTGGTACTTGACATATTTTGATATTTTTTTTTCTTGTTTATACATTTCTGACTAGCTTTGATATTTTCACAAGTTTGTCATCATCTTCACTTTTTAAGGGTATAAAAACATTTTTTTCCTTATTCAACATATTAGATATTTTGAAACAATTTTGTTATTCTTTTTTTTTTTGAGACACTTTCCTTTTTATCATATGACATTTTGACCTTAATTCGTTTCACATATATCTTTGGATATAATCTTAATACTTTTGAAGTTTATTCGGAAACTTTGGACAATTTTAATAATTTTTAAATAATTTTCATACCATTTTCAGACATTTTTAGGCATAATTTTTGCATTGTTTTAGACATTGTAGGCAATTTTTACATTTTTGATATGATTCTGTTGATCTGTTTTCGAGATGCCTTGGAAGATTTTACTTTATTCGGGTAATGAGCTCGATTTAACATCACCCAGCACGATGCGATGAAGGAAACCCTTCCTTTTTTGCTGCTGGAGCAATTGTCCACAGGCAAGAAACGACGCTCAACGTCCTTTGGCTTCAAATAATAAGAAACCCAAATTCCTGGTTTTAAAATCATTCCCAAAGCATGTAACCTAGGGTGTCCCAAAATAACGTTTTGTCAGATAGTCTGGGAGCTCAACCGGAACATGATTAGTTATAGTGCAACAAAAAACTTTTGCATGGCGACAACTTCGGAAAATGTTCAGTCGTCGTGCTAATTTCAGTTTTGTGGAAAAATCCACTTTTTCATGTTATTTTTATTTCAAATTATTTTTTCACTTGAATATCCTGTAAAACCTAACCCAAACATATTTTTCGCGCATCCTCTGTGGTTCAAACTAAGAGAAAAATAAGTTGCGTCTTGTTGTGGCTCAAATTTTGTTACAAATATTTTAGTTCTTCTGAATCTTAATTTTGGTGTTCGGCTGCTCAGCAACATTAGTTTGTTTGAAGCTGTATCAATATACATAGTAGGCGCTGCAGAATAACCAGTATTTATCGTTCCTTGAAGCCTGATCGATGTTGCATTAGCATGTTGAATATGCACGTCGACTAAACATTTCCCAGAGTTGTCGCCATACAAAAATTTTTTTGTTACACCATAACTAATCATTTTCCGGTTGAGCTCCCAGACTATCTGACAAAACGTTATTTTGGGACACCCTAATGTAATGGCTTGGTGGGTTACTCCTAATACCGATGCAAGCTGTTCCTGCGTTTGGCATGGATCCTCATCGAGCAGTTAAACCAATTTAGTATCTTTAAAGGTTTTTGACCTTCCTTTACGTAGATAGTCAGTCATTAACACCGAAATTATCGTCTTTAAAGCGACGAAACCAATCACGGCCATTGTATCACTTAGGGCATCGTTTTAGTAAACTTTTTTCACTTTCGATGTGCTTCAGTCGTCGTTACCTTTAAATGAATTTGGATTTCAAAATGACATGTGAAGTTAATTTCCGACCTCTGAGCGTCAATAGGAGTGCCAAACCATCATAGGAATATTTTCCATTTGCTTAATTCCCAAGTTATGCTCAAATTTGTGTATAATTTGTTTTGAAGCCCTCCTTTCCAGAAGAGAAAGGGGTGTCGAACCATATACCCAATTTGGTTCTTGAGTTATACTTAAATTTGTGCTTCATTTGTATGGAATTCCTATGGATGCGCAAAAATTTGTGTTCTATTTGTATAGAACCCCCCCTTTACGGAAGAGGGAGGGGTGTTGATGGCCACCATGGCCATATTTGTTACCCCTAAAAACATCCGTATGCCAAAATTATATTAAACTTTGGACAATTTTAATAATTTTTAAATCATTTTCATACCATTTTCAGACATTTTTAGGCATAATTTTTGAATTGTGTTAGACATTGGAGGTAATTTTACATTTTCGATCTGTCGCGGTGTTTTTTTTTTTTTTGATTTTTTTTCTTAACCCGATAATTTACCTGTTTTTTCTAATTTCACGACATGTTCAAGTTTTTCGGGCGTTTATCATTTCTTTGGATATTAATTAACTCTCTGACATGTTAACTGTTTTTAAATATGTTGTACCTTATTTGAGATTTTTACCTTGTTTGCGCTTACTTTGACTTTTTGATACTTGTGACCCGTTTAGAATTTTCCATCGAAATTTCTGAGCTTATTATATCGTTATAATATATTTAATTCAACCTCTTCAGCCAATTTGAACATCTTCTTGTCAATAGGTTATGTTTCCATTTAATTCTACTACAAAAAATCGAATACCCTCTAATCGAATACCGTCCGCAGATACGTATTTCGGCTGCTACATGCAACCATCATCAGTGCTTATGTGGACTGTTTGTAACATGTAGCAGCCGAAATACGTATCTGCGGACGGTATTCGATTAGAGGGTATTCGATTTTTTGTAGTAGAATTGAATGGAAACATAACCTATTCTCAATATTCAATTCAATTCTACTAAGACGTTAAAAAAGAAATTTATTTGATTTTCTTGTCATTTTTTACTTCGTAGATTTTTTTTGGAAAAAAAATACTAAAACAAAACCAATAAAACATAGCTGAAAATAAACTTGAACAGGCTTAGAAATTTCAACACAAATTCTGCCAAACGAGACTATCAAATTTTCTTCCGCTACTCTGGTAGTTTTTTGTTCCATTTTAACGTCAACCAGATTATACGGCCTTTCTATGGACACTGATAGCGCTTGTTTAATAAAAAAAAATAAACATCCGAGACACAGAAGAATATTTACTTCGCTTGACATTGTATGGCACATCATAATTTTTGTAGAGCTTCTTTTTGGACATCTTTGATTATATATAGTGATAATTTTTGACGTAACGTTTGCGGTAAAAAAATTGGCCAAAAATTGCCGATTTTTCATTGGTTTACCTCTAATCGCACTGACGAAACTACTCATACATCATCAATCATAGTAACCCATGAGTTAGCAATAAAAATTTGACAGCTCTATAGACTGTTCCGAAAATTATAAATACATCTTCTTTCTTGAATAAAACAAAAAATACAGGATTTTTCGGGTCATTTTATTCTGAAATATAGATAATAAGTGTTTTCTTTCCAGTTTCAATTCAAGTTGAGATTATTTTTCGTAGGATACGCGAGTTCTCTAACTTTTCTCTTAACACTACTCATAAGCTTTTGCACAGTGTGTTCTCCGACCATTTTTACCACTTTAAGCCATCCTTGTTTAAATTTTTCAACATTGTCCGCTGGTTTGACATATTTCCTCAGCTTTGCTTTGGTCAAAGCCCAAAAAGTTTCAATAGGGCGAATTTCAGGGCAGTTTGGAGGATTCATCTCCTTTGGGACATATGTGACATTATTTGTTTTATACCACCCTAGTGCATCCTTAGAGTAATGGCAGGAAGCAAGATCGGGCCAGAAGATTGAAGGATTGTTATGCTGCATAACCATGGGTAACAACCTTTTCTGCAAACACTCTTTCACGTAAATTTTACCATTCATTGTGTCATTCGTAATGAATGGACGAGATATTTTTCCACATTCACAAATAGCCTGCCAAACCATTACCTTCTTGCCGAATTTTTCGGTGTAAATGGCTTTCACTGGTCCAGGGACATCCTTTCCCTTCGGTGATGTATAAAATTGCGGTCCTGGCAGAGTCTTATAGTCCAGTTTTATGTAGGTTTCGTCATACATGATAACACACCTCATTTTTTTGGTCAGAAGTTTGTCATAAAGCTTCCGAGCTCTCGGTTTCACAGATTCAGCTTGTTTTGGATTTCGTTTTGGCTGTTTCTGCTTCCGACGGGTCTGCAGACCCATTCTTCCCTTGGCACGCATAACGTTACTCGCCGAAGTTTCAAGCTTTCTCGCCACATCTCGTACTGATACTGAAGGATGCCGCTTGTAGTATTCCTTAACCTTTTTGTCCATTGTGGGATCAACAGGCCCGGGTTTTCTACCACGTCTTGGGGCATCAGTAAATGTGCACTCTTCACAATACTTCCGCAATGCGGTTTGAACTGCTCCGACACTTAGACCTTCTTCTCTGGCTAATTTTCTTATAGCAAGACCACTCACGGTGCCCCATTTGTGCACAATTCGCTTTCTTTGCTCGGGAGAAAGGCCAAGCATTTTCAAAATTTCGCACTAAATGTTAGAAAAAATGACAGCATCTGTTTCTTTTGGATGTAAACAACAGGACGCAGCCAACGTTTGGTTGAATACTGCACGTTATTTGAAATGACGGTTGATCGTAAGTGTATTTATAATTATCGGAACGGTCTATATCAGTCAAACTCTAACAGTACCCCTCCGCGTCAAAAACGAACATCATGCGGCACTTTGTGGACGCTGGGTATGCCTGTTCCGACATCTACAATATCTTGACACTATTGGAGAACGATCAGAGCATCGAAAGAAAGCCCGGTTCCGGACGGCCAACAACTTCGAGCGACAAGAAGCTTCAAAGGATGCTTAAGAGGAAAACCGAGGGAAAAGTGGCTAAATCGCTGCGTGCACTTGGCCAGGAGGTTGGTGCATACGGTAAAACAGTGAAAAAGTATCTGGAGAACATGGACATACATGTCAAGAAGCGGCAGTCCCGTACACTGGTCTCGGAACTGCAGGCAATGACGCAGTGACAGCGGTTGAATAAGATGGTCAAGTGGATTTAGCAGGGCACTTCGTATTTAATTTCCCACACGAAGGAAGTGAGCACCGAGGTGAAGTTAGTTTCACAGACCAAGTTTCCCAAGAAGATGCGGCTGTGGCTGAAAATCAGCGAAAAAGGGATGTCAAGGTTGTTCTTCTTTCGCTCCGGGCTGGTCGTGAACGGGGAAATTTTTAGTACGAAGTGCCTGCCAGAAGTTGCGCCGTTCATTAAGAAATACCATAAGGGCGAAGACACGGTGTTCTGGCCAGATTTGGCGTCGGCCCACTACTCGAAGCGATCGTTGGAGGAGATGGAGCGGCTGAAAAACGATGTGGTACCAAAGTCGGCGAATCCGCCCAACGTCCCCCAGCTGCCTTCCATCGAGAATTTTTGGGCAAACTTGAAGCGCAAGATATATTCTAACAATTTTGTCGCGAAAACGGAGGGGAATTAATAAAAAAAAAAGGAAGAAAGAGCTCAAAAACATGCCTACACTCATGTTTTCGTCCGCCATGGCGAATGTTCCGGTTAACTGCGGGAAGGCCGCACGCAAGGACGTTAATTTTTTTTCCGAGGAAGCTAACATGTTTACCTTCCATGGGAAATTTGTCCAACTCAATTATCTGTCTTAGTTTTTTTTTCATCACCATCTGAAAAAGTCCATTTTTTCACCGCAAACGTTAGAACGGAAGTTTGTCATCGGAACAAGTAGTTTTTTTTGTTCTATTTCAAATGCTTATAACCCGGTTAGTTTCAAACAGTTTTAGTATTCCTCTTGCCTAGTGACGTTAGCAATTAAAAGCTGGCACGAAGATGATGAGACGATCATGATGGAGCCGACAGTAAAGATAATAAGAAGGTCACACCACACCACGGGCTACAAATGGTGAGTTGACAACCTGGAAGTAGCTTCGGCCCTCACAAGTTCCTTTCTCACCACACAAGTCATATGATTACAATAGACTGTCGGTTGAAACATGGATACAACTGGTTGGTGTTGCCTGGGCAATGTTGTCATCCGACAATAGCTAAGAGAGAAGATGCGTAAACCAAATCCGGCGGTGGAGAAAATGTTTCGTAAACCCGAGCGTCTCACATAGGAGTATTTCAGTCAAAAACCTGGCCAAAATACGAAAAAGAAAATTTCAAGTGTACCTCATGCTATTGATCCTTTTTGCATTCTCTGATAGTTACTAAGTTGTATGCTGGCCATCTTGAATTTATCTGAGTTGTTTACAAACGACTGTAGCTATCATAACCTTGGTATTACTTAGAGCTCATGAACAAGTCACAAATTGTTCTACGAAAAATATAAACTTCCAATGATGTTATTTTAACTTTCAAGTGATTCTTGTATGTAAATTTAATATGGGTGGTAACAATAAAGGTATTAGTAAATTTGTGCCGGTGATGTGTTGTATGGGTTAAAAAAATTGCTTCAAAACAAGGCCTTGCCATACACGTGATTTTCAGCCTCTGTTGATTAATAAAATTTTCACAAAAAAGAAATTTTTGTTTGGGTTCCCCCCAGCAAGTCCCAGCAAAAATTCACTTACCATTGGAAAGGTTATGTGTTTCTGAATAAGTACCAGGTAGAAAATCTGCCCCATCCTCACCCATTCGTAATTGCGGCCAATGTGAAGTTGGAACGTTCAGATTTGCTGGTTTTTTTTTGTTATGGAATGCGTGCATTTATCATGCCTTTGTCATACATCGATTTTTAGAATTTGATTGTTTTTTTTTCGTTCTAACCTGCCGAGCTTCTTCCAGAAATACCCTATTCGGGTTGATTATGCATTCTGAACATTCCATTGATAAAAGATTTCTGTTTCTGCAGGAAAAACTTGAAGAAACTCACAAATATTACCACTAGAGATAAAAACAATGATCGCAGTGGTTCAAATCTTACAAAAAATACTCAAATGCCCTCCAAGAAACACTCGATCTTTAAGATGTCAACTGAGTCGTTTCAAAAGTTAGTTTAAATAAAAATTGACAGCTTCGCAAAATGACAAAATTTGTTGAGGATTAAAATTTTCAGTTGGTTGGAACCTTCACATTCATGACGTCCAAGCAAAGCATTTATTGCAGTGATCGAACCAAGAGACGCAAAACGCAAATACTAAGAGAAAATGTACCATTTCCAATGAGAACTCTCCATGACTCAACGATCTGCTGGGAGCACCGTGGTTTCTGAGATTATTGAGAGCATATCAGACAATCCCTCCAAAGCGAATGGTTTAAGAGTAGCATCATCTTTTACTGGCAAAAAAGTATACACCAAAACAATCTCTTACTATGATATTTGTTGAAGTTTTCTTTTTTCAATTCCAGAAGAATGGTAGAGAAAAGTTCTTATATTACTGAAATCCAATTTATTCACAAAATCACACGATCAATACACCCAACGCAAACTGGGAACATTCTATTACTTTAGGGCAATTTTTTATTACCTATTGTGTCTTATGACTGCGCATTATACACAAAGAGTAACAAACAAAAAGTAATAAAAATTATGACGGCCACACGCTTGTATGTGTTTCTGGAGGAGAACATACAGCCAAGCACCGCAATGCATGTGTTAGCAATTTTGTTCATTTTTGTCCCCTTCATCCACACATAATCAGAATCTCAACCGTCAACCTCAAATGTCTAATAAGAAACACTTTCGTTTCGTCCCCCAGTGTTTACTTGATATGGAAATATGTAATACAGTCTGACCAGAGTTGCCGAAGTTGCGAATATTGTCTGGATAGGCACGAGTATTGTATTTTCAAACAGGTGCAAATGAGTTTCCATGAACCAATGAGTATGTGTTTTAGATATCTTGCAGGAAAGCGAATGTTTTTGTTTTTCTCTAACGCAGTTTACAGATCGTGATGTCATTTCAAGACGCATTTGAAATCTTTGAAATCATCAACGTTTGCATACTCTATGACGGGAAAAATGCTGCTTAGCAGCTCTTGTCATATTCTTTCTCTACTCCGTATGCATACAACGAGCGAACTAATACACGCTCACCGGATGAATTGGAGATTGAAGAAACTTGTAACATGTGCAACATATGCGACGGTGTGTGATTTTTTTTACTTTAGATGGAAAGGGAGCAGTTTTTGACAGAAAAAATCTTGCATATGGTTGAAACGACCATTATTAGATAGTCGTACTCCCGTAACACGTGCTAAATATATGGCAGTATGTGTTGTTGCTTGACTGGGAAAGAATTTTATTGCCTTTTAAGTAATAGGTTTGTTACCTAAAAGGCAATTTTGCGCTATTGCTTCTAAAGTAATAAGGAAAAGTTTCGCGTGTACTTTCATGAGTTAATTTTAAAAAAAAATCTTCGAATTGACAATCTTTATTATTCGACTTAAAGATGCCTGGGTTAAATTATTTTAAAAAATTGGTAGAAATTGTATTGGAACAACAATTTATTCTGAATAGACAAAAATAAAACATAGCTTGAATGGAATTCCGCTAAAGTGAGATAAATATTTCAAAATCCATTCCGAACTCAGTTGAGACAAATTGTATCAGAAAAGAAATGGAAAAAACTACTCTCACTGAAAAGTTGCGTTAAACAGAACTCATTAAAGACCATCCGAAAGGATTCTATTCCAGGAAACAAAGATAAGATGAGAAAAATCGTTACTCTCTAAGCTGTTGACCAAGTGATGATCAACTAAAGAGAAAGTGTAGAAACTCTAAAAAAAATAAGGCAGAGGATCATTTATCAACCCACTCGTTGTCACTGGTTGTGATAAGTATAAACGTAGTCAGTTATCAAAAAACACATAAATCAATTGCGGCATCACAGAGACGGCGCCCGATGGATCGATTAAAATCCATTAACTAAACGAATCAATCTTTCCGTGCGTCGCATCGCATTTGGTCTCTGTGTGATGCGTTGTAGATTACAAACGGGTTTAAGTCTTTTAATCATCCCGCCACGAGTGTTAGAAATCTATCTCATCAAAGCAAATAAAACATTGCCGGTGGAAATAATAAATTTCAAAGTATATTCACCAGCGGTGGATGATATGTTTATAAGAAAAATATCATGCTTAAATCCACTAAAAACTTGGTTGGTTTAAAATCTGTGAAAGTAACCGGTGTTTAAAAACGGAAATGCATCTCTATATTATATTAGTCAGAAGCTATAAACGAGATAAAGGCCATATTTTAATGTCAAATATGTCTCCAAGCAAACCACGCGGTGCTGTTTACGGCGGTAACTAACCTTTTCACAGTTTTAAGTGCATTTTGGCATTGGCGTGGATTGTACCTATTATCAGGTGAATTTGCATCTACTTTTAAATGAATCCGGATTCCAGAATTAGCCTAGCTGCAAAATGGTTGCATATTTCTACACCGTTCCCAGCTACTACGATGATGACAACCACGCAGCAGCGCCGCTGCAAACAATGCCTACTGCATCATAATTCCATCGTCATTTCGAGCATAGTAAACACTTGTTAAACAAACTGTCCAACCAGCCACTGTCAAAGGGCCTGCGAGGTTTTTTTCACATTCTTTTTTTCATCCAACATGTGTAAAGGAAAAACAAAAGAAGAAAGTGAACTACGAATATTGCACAAAAAACCAGAAGCAGTGGCGGAAAATGAAGTCGTGATAAACCACAGCAAAACTAGTTTCACCCAGTTCCCACCCAACCTAGGCTGGAGGGGTCAATAACAACGCACACCTCACCTTTCCCGCCCTCCTAACCGTCGTCAAGTGAACCGAACCGGTGTCAGAATGCGTGTGCACATTTTCTTCCAGCTAAACCAGTTAAGTCACTGCCCCCGCGATATTCTACAAGCCAAACGGCAAAGGGCTGTATCAGTAACTGAATTGTTCATGATAGCACTTTTCTCTTTTCCCATCGCTTGCGTCGCTATTGCGGGGGAGGATCAGACAGGTCTAACCTTCAAGCGAAAGCGATAATCTGCTTCGGTTAGCGGGAAAATAAAAGAACCGCCAACGCTGCAAAAGGTCGAGCCACCGAGCGCGCCGCGCCGCAGCACATAAATCATCGCAGTAGGCTCGCGCGGAATAGACCAGCTGTCAGTCGGCGAGTGAAGCTACCGGAGCTGGCGGTCTCGGAAAAACCATAAACGATGTGATAGATGTTTGTGTGCCGGTTGGTCCGACGGTCGTTAGTCGAAAGGAAAAATCTCCGCGTGACCGCGACCTTATGATGGCGAATTGTGGGAATTTTTAGGTGATGCAGAATTGGCTAACAAGTGGATGAGATTTCGCGTCGGGCTTCCAAGAGTTTGAAAACGTCGTAAATTACGTTGCATTATGAGGTAAAAAATTCAAAAATAGGCCGCTTTTGTGCAACATTTTTTGAATTGAAGAGAAATAATTGGTTTTGTAGGGCTGGCAAAATTGTTTGGCTTTGTTATTATAGAAATAATTTTTTTTTGAAGTAGAATACTTCTCTCAGGAAGTTCGGCTACATAGGGATGTGAAATGAAAATCTAAAACCGAAAAAAGTGAAAAATATGTCCAATTTCAAATGCTAATAAATCGGTTAGTATTCGACGGATTTCCTGCGTTCTTGTAGCAATAGATTGGAAAATCTTCTAAGATTCTTCCCAAAAGAAGATAATTGTAATTTTATTATTCACACTATTGTACTATTAAAAATAGTCAAGCCTTGTCAAAACGAAAAATTCGACCTCTTATTGGTCGTTATATAATTGCTTCCCAAGCACGGTCGACAGAATCATATACCTTGCAATTAAAAACATGCTATTTGGCCTATATAGAGCCTGTTTTAGCCGAAGCCGCTCACAATAGTTCTATACAGCGGCAACAGCAATCGTCCTTCCTTAGCAGCAGCACTAGCCCTGTGGTTGGTCACCACGTCTCAGGAGCAGCGCGGTCCTTCTCAGCGTGTGTCGCCATGGCAGCATGACGATTGCCATCAGGAAATCCAATTTTGAAAATCAAAATGCCTTTTTCAAGGCAAATAAACAAGTCACTGAAAGTTGTTTTTGACAACGCAAGTAAGCATTCTGTGTTGGATCCTAGCAGTTTAAATCTGTCGCACCCGTCTAAGTCACTGAATGTGAAATAGCTTCCACAGAGCATGTTGTCCGTGTATCTTAATTCCCCCACTGTTAGGGTAGCTCAAAGGTTGCGATTAGCAACCGATTTTGAACCGCAAAATGCCTTTTTCAAGGCAAATAAACAAATAGTTGAAGGTTAATAATTTTCTGGCATCAACACAAGCGGACATTCTGTGCGGGATGCAATCAAATTCTGTTGTAGTTGTCTATTTTTTACTTTCACTTTATTTAGTAAACCCCCCACTGTTGGGGCAGCGCAAAGGCTGTGATCAGCATAACCGACTTCGAATAACAAACTGCCCTGTTAAAACGCATTTACAAAAGCAGTTAGTTCGACTGTGCAGAGCTAATATGAAGTCGATTCAATCAATAAGCATGAACATAATTTCGTCGTCTCCCAGCTGCCAAGTTGCAACATGATGCAACACGCAACAGCGAGCAAACAAAATCGCTTGATGTTACAAGCCGCAATACGGTTAGGGATTAAATTGTTGCGTGTGTGAGAGCACCATCGGTGTTTATTCGCTGGATACAAAAATCAAATGCGAATTGTGGAATAATTCGTCTAAAGAACATTAGAGAATGGAAAAACTGAACAGAAAGGCGTGGCCTATTTCGTAGCACCCTTCGGCTATAAAAGAGTGTTTCTGGGAAAACTAGCTACATTCATCAATCGGATGGTGAGCTGGATGGACCGTACACAACGTTGACATCAGTAGCAGCAGATATCAGCACTCAGCAGTAACAGAGGATAGCAGCGGGTTGTGCCTGTGGCTGCCTTCAAATTAAACAAATCACTTGCCCTGTGGTTGGTCACCACGTCTCAGGCCTCTGCCAGGATGAACGCCAACGCGAGCGACCGGGCGAGATTTTCGCCGTACAGCAGCCGGCACTTCCTCTAATGGAAAAGTTGGATCATTTTGTTCAGAAGAATATTACTGTCGATAATATTACAGAGATGCGATTGCATTATATCCGATATGGAATTGAACAACTGTTCTTTTGAGGACAAATAAAACACTTAATTTGAAGAGTTATTAGCTTTGGGTACCAGTAGCAGTATGGTAACAGCCTCAGCGGTAGGTGCAGCCGGTACTTCCATGAGGCGGATGTTATAAGGAAGTAAATGGAATCGGCATGGCGAAACAGTTCGGGTGTGCTTAGACGCGCGTCATTTTTCGTTGTTGATATTATTCCACATGAACGAAGCGTTTTCGTACGATAGCGGCGGTATTAGCGGTAGATGCATTTGCCAACACTTACTCCAGTAAAGCCGTGTCTAATTCTCAATGTGAAAACACCTTTCTATTGTGTTGGCCGTGCGTATAGGCCTCTGCCAGGCTAAACGCGAAAAGCGGCGCGAACCGATTCGCCCGGCCGTTGGTTAATGTACAGCCGTAAGTAGAGCTGTGTAAAAGTATTCTACTTCAACCTTGCGGTCGTGGCTTTGCACACAACCCTCCTGTGATTTTTTTTTTTTTAAATTCAGAACTGCAACGGCACTGGAACCACTCGTCAAATTGGTAAGTCATTCAAATCACTTAGAGAAAGTAGAACGACGTGAACCTATTCGGATGTTTTTGAATGATTTGATGATTGATATTTCGTTGAAATCTGTGTTCAAGAAGCTTCGAAATCAGGAAAAAAATCAGATGGAAACATTTTTGTAATATTTTGTTTGGAGGCAGAAAAAGCTATTAGCGTTTTAAACCTTCCATTTTGTCTCAGGGGATATAGCTTTCTTACTGACATTTTGTGGTAAGAAATAAAGCTCCATAATTTATTACTCTGCTTTTCAGACCTAACCAGTTTGATTCTCAATGTTTCAAACAGTCATTTTTGTTATTCTTGATGCATTTGGTTTAAAATATTGGATTTTATAGAGCACATACAACTAAAATAACACGAAAATACAGCGGACAAATGGGACCTTCACAACCTTTCTCGGGATATCAAAACTCTTATTTTCAGTGCTACCCGTGACTTGAAACCACTCTAGTGAAAAAAAATTTGAAGTGGTGGCTCAAAGTCGGCTATTTCATATTTGTGGCTTCAACACCGTTGGTAAAATGTCGGACAGAATTCACCAACTCACTTGAGTTACTCGGTCTGTCGCTAGCTGCGTAACTCAAAACCTCCCGCGGCTTTGCAACAGCACTCGACTCGCTGTATAAAACATGATGGATAATCCGTTTAGGCAATCGTTTAAAATGGCGGTTACGAAGGCGAAAATGTTCTGCTACTACGTTTCGCAATGATCCCAACGGATCTGCAGCGGCTTCCCGGTACGACTGGCTTTCGCCATGCCGATCAACAAGGCTCAGGGGCAGTCACTTGAAGTTTGCGTATTGGATCTCGAATGACCATGTTTTTCCTATGAATAACTTTATGTCGCTTGTACTCGCGTAGGAAATCTGATGAACTTGAATAAAACTTATATATGCGAGCATTTGAAATGCCGCAGACTAAAATTTTCTTTTGCTGTCAATGTATGCGTCATTGGTGCAAACAATCGATCAATGTTTCACACAGGTTTTTTTTTTAGTTTAGATAGTTTATTTGACACGGGTGTTTGACACACGTAATTGTAATGATTTTCGAGAAAATTATTTTCGCAAAATTCGAGCACGGAGGTTCACCTTGATCTTCACTGTCAATTGAAAATCAGTTCTGTTCTTTTCAACTCTTCGGCTGTTAAAATCAAAGCAAGAACATTCGAGCAGTTTCCACTTGACTCACAAAGTGCTCGAAAATGAAAAAAATGTTTGTTCATTGAAAGCGACGGTTCACATCGTCACTATAATCTGATAATTATCAATTGAAAATTATATCGTCAGGCTCTGGTGGAGGTTCATTACGGGTTTGGTTACGTGTACAGCAAGGAATCGGATGGGTTGCGAGGTTATGGGTTGCGGACGTCCTCTATATATAAAGGTTACAAACAGCCTGTCAGCAAGAAGGCTACGGAACTACGTAGTGGACTCTACAAAGTTCCCTTACTGCACCTAGTAAAGCGAGTGATAGCGGCTATAAGCGTCCAACCCACCCAGCTGCGGGCGTTTGTAATTCAGGAGGAGCGACTGAAATACGAAATACGGTGTTCTGCCAGCTACACCCAAGACGGAAGCCCCGATACTAGGCTTCCTAATAAGGGTGCTCAGATTGAAAGGAAAGAAATGTTCAAACCAGTAACCTACACCAAGACGAACAACAATGTTTTTCTCAGACATTAGCACCGTATGCACCAATATTGACCGAACATTACACACGGCATCAACTCCCAGTCTGTGGAGGAATACGACCATTAACTCGAAGCGTCGAGGAACTTTGTGCATTGTCTCCCGAGAACGGTTGATGTAGGGTTCGCACAGCTATCCGGAAACCGCAACGACAACACTAGGAGTAGAAATAACTGGTATGGCAGGGACTTGCGATGCAGCATTGAATGTGAAGAAAAAGACCTGAACAAGGCCAATATTTCGGAACAGGAACCGTTGAGCTGATTGATCCTTGGCTATCATTTCCATCTAACGGTACATCTTACGGACGTCTCCTACGAAAGCAATTCGGATGTTAAGAAGCACTGCGAATTCCACGACATTATCTGGGTGATGCTGAGTTTTCGTCGGTAGAGTCCCTCGAACTACACACCTTTAGTGACGCGAGCGAACACGCTCGGGTCGGGTGGTCGTTGATAGAAAAGTTTTTTTTTCCCAGTATGGACTCATCACTGCGACCAGAAACATCGAACTTTTATGATATCGCACGTGTGTTTGGTGTATTCCGCACTTCTATTACTACACAATATCACTATTGGAGTATTGTGCCGTGTCAAATAAATGTTGTGTGAACAAAAAAAAATATCACTATTGGAAGTGAGTGATATGAATTCGTTCTTGTGAGTATGCCTTTCTCTTTACGCCTACTATTCCGAGCCTCGCTGCCACCGGCCAATATTATCGCCAATTACAATTCTCTGGAGAGGTTTCAACTCCTCTGACCAGTTTTACTGTGAGAAGGATTTAATTTTGACAAGAGGTATTTGTCGAGGTTTCGTAGAATTCAACGTGAAAAAAGGGCTAATGGGGAGTCTGAGAATAAACCCATGCTCAAGTCCGTTGACATCAAACGGCCCTGATTCTACTGAGACTCGAACCCACGACCACCCGCTTGTCAAAGCGGACTCTGTAACCTTGCGGCTACGAAGAGAAGTTACCTGCAGTCTCAATAATGTCTCATGCAAAGGTAGCGCCATTAAAGCGTCTGTTTATTCTCAGACTGAAACTGGAGCACGAATCTGACTGGAAACCACTACGCTGAATGTTCTCTGGACCGACTCTCGAACTGTACTGTCGGGGCTACAGTCAGACCAGTTCAAATACGAACATTTCGTCGCATTCAAAGTTGGAGAGATACTGGAACTGACCAAAATGCGAGACTGGCTATGGGTACCGACCAAGCAGAACATCGCGGATGTGCTCACCAAGTGAGGTCATGGACCACCGTTACAAAACGGTTCGGACTTTGTGAATGGTCCGAAGATGCTGTATCAGCCGCGCAACCAGTGGCCGGTAATCGACCTAATCGAAGAAACTGGCGAAGAGGCAAGAGGTCTAGTGATGTTCCTGTCGCAGGCTACGATGCATCATCGTCGACTAATCAAAGCACGGTTTTCGAAGGTTCAACAAGCAATACAACAAGAAGAACTTCGACTATTCTTTGGAAGCAGTCGCAATTCGCTAGTTTTCCAGATGAGATGAACACACTTACAGCGAACCTCAAGCTAGAAGTGGGTCAGTGGGTGTTCCGGCTGCTCCCATGATGGCAACGTTTCCCCTTCAACGCACCACTTCATACCTTTGGCCGTTTAATGCAGTAGGAGTCGATTATTTTGGACAAGGGCTGTGCATTTTGACCTAGTTTACAGTTCGAACACGCAGTCCAACCTGATGGTTATCAGACGGTTCTCGAACAAGCAAGCAACACTATGGAACCTCGCGCAATCAGAAAATTTTGGGAACCGTGGTCGCAGGAGTATTTGCAGACTCTTAATCATCGTCCTAGATGGTTCGAGAACAGGAAACCGTTAGAAGTCGGTGATCTAATGTTTGTTATGAAAAGAAGAACCGGAAGAACTGAAGACGAGGACGCGTACAGGCAGTTGTGAAGAGAGCAGAAGGAAGAATTCGGCAAGCGGAAGTAAGGACGGCGGATGGCAAAGTGTATCTCGGCGAGAAATGACTAATCTGGCGGTGATGGAAATCGAGGATGGTGAATCCGCAAATACAGGAAGCTGTCCACCAAAAGTTACGGGCAGAGGAATATTCACATCACCGGGTAGAGACTGCAGACCATACCATTTCGAGTGACGGATGAATGACAGTATACTCATATGTCAAGGTGAGTCGAAGGCGGAACGAACTGTCAGGGAGAAGAAGAGGAGAGAGAAAAACAAGAATAAAGTTTCGCTGAATTGTGCAAACGTGATTTTGATTACAAAATAATAATTCGGACGTAGGAATGAATTTAGTTGAATTTCCTTGAATTAGTATCGAGTAAAACACTGCGATTGTCTATTCAACAAAATACCGTAGCATTGCGTAGACTGGTACAGAAATTTAATTGAAAAACAAGCGGGAACGGCGTATAATGTTTAGGAAGACCAAAATTCGTAAGGAAGGAGAAGACTATTTGAATTTTGAGCCACTTCAAAAGTGCAGCTACAAAATATTTAGTCATCCGAACAGCCAATACAAACAGGCTCCCGTCATGACCCTAAATCTTAGATGAAAGAAGCGCCAGTAAGGGAATCGTGATCATGAGGAACTCGAGCAGCTGTCTCGTACCAGCGGTATGTGGAAGTTTTAGGAGAAGGGGGCTAAATGATGATACAGCAAGCAGAATTGGAACAGGAATTGACCTAGGAGCACCAGAAATAGATGAGAGAGTACCAATAGTTGAACAGTACCCGATATTCATGAAGTTCGTCGGGGAGCTGCGTAGCCGCAAGGTTGCAGAGTCCGCTTTGTCAAGCGGATGGTCGTGGGTTCGAATCTTAGTAGAACCAGGCCATCCGATGTCAAAAAGGACTTAAGCATGGGTTTATTCTCAGGCTCCCCACCACCAATTACCCTTCCTTTACGCTGAAATCTACAAATACCTTTGCGTGACTCCCTCTTAACAAAAAATAAGTCCCTCTTATCAATAAAACTGGCCAGAAGGACGCACGACGAAACTTCTACAGGGAATTATAATTGGTGATATTTGGCAAGAGGAACGAGTATCGGTATAGTAGAACAGTAAGCGTGTAAGGAAGAGTAGCACATTACACACAAGCACTGATGAACAATAATAATAAGCATGCCACTTCTCAATAGAGGTATTGCTATTAACAGAAGTGCGGGATACAGCAGACACCCGGGCATATCTCACAATAGATCTACGATTCTGGTCGCAGTGAGGAAGCCCATGGTACTATGGAGCTGACAAAGACACGGATACAGACCCTTACAATGTTGTCATGGCGAAATTGCAATAGCTGTAGTGGACAAAATGCTTCAGTTTGTACCTAGTTCGCTCGGTGAAACACTTTTGCAGGTAACGAATCTGAACCTGGAAGAAGTTGTCAAGCAGGTGAATGCATTTGGAACTTCTCGCCCAGCCAGCGACCAAATCAGCGGTCATTCAATTTTACCAGCAGTATGTAAGAATCCGGAAATTGTGCAACGCGTTAAGGGACTCTGCGAATTCTGTGAATCACATTCCAGGTCAATGTCCAGCTTGGAATAAAGCTGGGGCATTTTCGTGAAGTTTGTAACAGTCGCGTAGACATTCAGGAAACTCCGCTGGGTCTTCCCGGCAGCCACTATTGAAGCTAACTATCAAACGAAACACTCCCAAGCTTTCCAGTCCAATAATCGTACATCGTCTGGACAGGTGCATGCGATTGGTGACGAACAAGAAGAAGAATAAACGGAATTGGTAGGAATGGTGTTGTCGGCGAGTGATTCTGATGAGCTGGGATGGGTTAAAATGTGAGGTGTCATCGTCGAAATGCAGATAGATTCCGGTGTTCATTCAAATATCATCGACTACAAGACCTGAGGAATGATGCTGAGGAATGGAGTATAGACGTTGATTAGGCACGATCAGGCTGACAAGAAGTGCAGGTCATATGCACAGAGGGATTGCCCGGTAGTGATGGAAATGTCGCACATCTTTACGTCGTGAAAGACGGACCAAACCCTCTACTGGGCAAGCAAACGGCAAAACTTTTAAGAGTAATTAGACTTTCTAGCAAACTTGAACAGGTACGGAGCATTAGCACCCCCCATGATCCGTGGTGTAGAGATACACATTCCAATCGATAAATCTGTCCAGCCAGTAGTTCAACGGCGATTTCCATTCGCTGCTTTGGAACGTGTAGAAGATAAGTTTAAGGAACTACTCTTAGAAAAACATAATTGAAAAGGTGGCCGAGCTCAGCCGGTGGATTTCACCCATGGTCGTAGTAATTAAAGACAGCGGAAAGATTCGATTGTGTATCGATAGGAGGCAGGTTCATAAACCCCTCGAAACTATATTTTCCCTGAATTCGTCACCATGTTTCAGGGTAGAACGTTGGGTCCTTAGGCGAACTTGCATAATGTGCTCGAGTTAAAGCAGTAGACATTGGGGAGTTCGAGAAGACATCTTATGAGGATCCTGAACTATGTGAGTTACGTGAGTATCTGGATTGAGAAGTGTGGAACTACACTTCCGTTACAATCAAACCTTATCATGCGTTCCGGAATGAGTTGGGAAAGTTTGTGATTTAATGGTTCGAGCCTCTTGAATGGTAGTACCATCGTGTTTGCGACAAAGATTGCTTCAACTGGCCGGCCCATGAGGGTCACCCGAGTTGAACCAAAATGCAACACCGGTTTCGTCTTTCACAATGGTGGCCTCGAATGGATGTAGACATTGCTCATAAAGTAGATGGTTGTGAAGGTTGTCGACTAGTCAATCATCCGGATAGACCTGAATCAATGGAGGGACAGAGGATGCCGGAAGCTCCATTGATCGATCTTGCCATAGATTTCCTGGGGCCATTCGATTACTATAGCCGGTGTAAAGAAGTAGAGATGTTTCAGGAAATTACGGCTTAAGAGACGGCGGATAAACTCGGGAAGATGTTTGTCAGGCTGGGTTTCCCCAGAACCATAACACTATACAGAACCATAACGATCGACAATTTGTAAGCACGGAAGTAGACGCATTTTTCTGAACAGAACAACGCCAAAACCGTTACTTGATAAAGCGTCCTAAAATCAGTCAGAGTCTTAAACGTGATTGGAATCATGGCCTTTTCGTCTGCCCGTCGATGTACTATTCGACTCCACATAGCACCACTGACAAAACCCCAGCTGAACTGCTGTTCGGAAGGAACTTGCGCACTGAGCTACTAACTTTGAGAGATTTGAGCACTGAAGCACCACCGACCGAGCATGGACATCGTGATCTGCGCGAAAAAGAGAAGGATAAACTGATACGATTGATCGAGGCCACTGGGGATAAATGCCTCGGGAACGAAATACAAGCGAGCGAGGGGCTCTATGGAGAGCAGCATCAGGTTCCCAATTCAAGTCTCTGTAGAGGACGATAAACTTGAGGTGGTCAACGAGCTCATGTATTTGGAGTCACTGGTAACTCCCGGTAATAACACCCGCAAAGAGATCCAGAGACGGTTCCAGGCTAGAGCGTGTGGCTACTTTTGACTTCGAGAGATGCTTTGATCGAATCTCACGAATAGAATTCCACGGAGGACTTGAACTCCTTTGAAGTTTTCGAACGAAAGAGGCAGCAGAGAATGGCGAAGGTATATCGGCACTGTAAATAGAGGGATTTAGCGTGCACGATTGCTCGGCCAGATCGAAGGTGACTTGCGGGTAGCCTCAGTGTCTATTGCTCTAAAAATGTAGTAAAAACTTGTCAGAACGTAAAAATAGTGAAGAGTGAAAATGTGTGAGTTTCAGACCAGCTGTCAAAATTTTTCGTTTGAGTTCTATATCAGCAGAGTAATTTCTACAGAAAAAGTAGTTATTGTCAGCTTCGTGTGCATCTTTTTGACAGTTTATCACTAGAACAAAGTACACGTGATTTCATTTGTGCGAGGATCTTGGACTTGAAGATTGTTTGTGGAAATAAGAAACTATGATGATTATCTTAGCAGTTTCAGAAGTGACATTTACATTCCATGCATAATTTCATAAAACGTTCTCTTAAATCCGTGAGTCCTACTAAGTGACCATCATTATTGCCACTCACATAACGACTATCGAATTAAACTTTACCTAATCACAAGCCTCAAATGTCAGTTCTTAAACTTATTATTGCCTCTGTCAGTTCGTGCTTTTCCACGGCCTATAATCATTGCGCCTCATTTTGCAATCGATTAACCTTCGGTTAATTTCGGTGAAGATTACAGCTTGTCAGGCTTTTCGCAGTCAATCACACTTCACTTTCTTCGCCTATCTTCCTACGAATCGTCCATTTTGTTCCAATCCAATCCACGGTTGCTTTGATTGCGATAGTACATCAGCGAGCTTTTCCGACATTACTTGGCAACTTTATTAATACAAATAAACACGAAACAATTTCCGATCATGTAGATAAACAGAAGGCAGTGGTTTAACATTTCACTTCCTTGCTCTTCACACGCCCCGTATCAATAGCCAACATAAATATTTTCCCCCAAAACAATCGATTTCCGAAGCACCCAATGATGGCAGTTATTTGTCCACTTGAACTCGACAAGCTGCGCCGCCGTCGTAATCCAACCCAATTCTCACCAAGCTCTCACGATTTGCATAACCAGATGAGCGGAAAGCCAAAAAAAGGCAACAACGAACAACACTTAAACGTTCCAAAGAGCAGCGGCCTACGCCTGCTTCGGTGTGAAGTGAAGTGGCCACTCGCCTTCCAATACACGTTCGAATTCCCGACGCTGCTGGTCCCACGGTCAACAACAATCCGAGGCGAACGAAAACGAAATCGAAATCAAGTGCCCGCGGGCGGCGCAGCAGCGCACACTTTGATTTCGCGCACCAACTAACGTAACAGGCCAGCAACAGCCAACGAACGGTTCACTGACCTTACGCGCAATTCCCGGTGAAAAACCCGAGACCCAACCCCAAGACCCAAGACACAATCTTTTGCTGCGGCTCCCTTCTGTGCGCAGCTTCCCGCTTGTTGGTTCTGAGCGTCTGATGGCCGCAGATGGTTGGCCATCACCTTCACAGAGGGCGGTACTGGCGACCGCCCCGCCGCTCGGCTGGAAAGAAAGTGAATGAGAATGTGGCCGGTTTGCAATGGCTGGTTGTGTGGCGACTGGCAATGCGGAGTGGACAATCCGCTGACCCCTCGTTCTCTCTCTCTCCCTTCAGTCCAATCAGTCAGCGAGCGAATGGATGATAAAATAGGTCAATTACAGTCGTACGGCTGGTTTCCCATTCCCACCGCTTGCTCTCTTGGTTTGGATTGGAATGCCGCCGCGCTGATAAAAAGTGCGGTGTGGACCGAAAGGCTAGAAGCAAATGCTTCTTTATGTAATCAAAATCATTACTCGAAATGTTACGAAGTTTACCGTGTACTCCGTGGTAGGTCACAGAGTTAGCATTTCTTACGAATTGGGTGACCTAACTATCAATGGCAAATGAACAATTTTTTTTTGCATTTCAGGTGAAGAAATGATTAATCGCATTATCACACGAATAGCCAACCCACTTAGCGTTGGTGCCAGCACTAACTGCGGGCAAAAAAGTTCCGCTCAACTCCAAATTGAAGAGGTCCAATCACGAACGGAGTCCTTTTATGGTCGATCGAAATTACACACATCGCTTCTCTCCTCTTCTCGCGTTTTTCCCCCGCACCGATGCTATCGAAGAGAATGGATCGCAAAACAAATCGAAAGTCCCTGCCTGCAGCGAAATTTTTGTCCGTCCGCAGAACCATCAACAACGACGACGACTGATTAGACTACGGAAGAGAAATTTTCACACTAATTTGCAATCCACGTGCCGCCGGCACGGATTGCGAAGTCGCCGCGCCGGGTGAAGGGACATAACGCGACGATTTTCTTCACTTTAGAAGCAGGTGGGAACCTTCAATCCGTTCCGTCGTGTCTGAGAATTGACACACCCCGAAAAAAACGAGCGAAGAAATTGTCCGCATGTCTCTGCCGTTGACATCGTCGTTGTCGCCTCCGCAATAAACTGGGGAATGGCATTTAAATGAGCTATTCTTGTAAAGCTCTTCGCCGTAGACGGCGAGACGCCGATGGATGGATGGTAGATGATTTTGCGACTTTGTGAAATCGCGTTGACGGTGTTGCTGATATTTGTTTGGTATTTGCATGCGATAAAGAAGGAAGGAAATATTTTTGCCTTTGTCATCACGCACATTTTGACAATTACATATGAGTGTTCACGTAGGTGCGAACAGCCTTCAAAGTCTCTTTCAACGCGAATAACCCGAATAAATAAATAATTAAAAAAACTTGGGAACAGGACAGGTTACCGGGTGAGAAATTATGCCTTACGACAGGTGTGAGAAACCGCACACTCAGTAGGCCGTTGACTTTCGTGAATGACGTCTGCCGCGAAGCGGCGCGTGAATTGCTGCGTTTTGTTTACAAATTTTTACTTCATGTTTTCTTTTACAGAAAAATTAAGTTAACTCTTAAATGGTTCAAAGAAACCGACCGGAGAGTTCGGTCCATCCGGTTAATCGATTTACGTTCCGTTACGGTCGAATCACACGCGAAAAGCGTGTAAATCGAGAAAGAATTACTCGGCTGACAACCGAATCGAAATGTGCTTCGTGATGCGTGTGTGCGTGTCACTGCGACGAAGTTGTCATCAATTGTGGCTAATGGCTTTAAAACGTCCGCTGACGGTTTCGCGTGTTTCACAATCCAGGCGAACATTAGCCGGGGCAGGTTTCTCGAACACACGAAAGCGAAGCCAATCATTGAATAAAACGAGAACGGAACGATACTCACCTGTAATATGCCGATGAGCAGCGTCGTGTAGAACAGCCGCGTCAACCGCATCCTCAGCCGCTTGTGTGAGTGTGTGGACCGATGTGTCTGAAAATAATAGAAAGAAATTTCATAAATTCACTTACTTTAAAATAGTAAACATTCGAGCAACGCGACGAAAGGGACAGCAGGTATTAAACTGTTCATTATTATTTCATCTGTTTCAAGCTGTCACGAGGTAGCGAGTGTGAAAACTGTATGAGAAACTGTGTTTTGGTCACTTTTAATCCCAGCTTCGCACGATGCCGAAAAATGCCAGAGATAGTTTCATTGTTGACTTTTTATCGCGGTGCGTTGTTTACACAAACGCAGCGCAAATTGGAGAATCATGAAAGGATGGAACGAACCATCAGCAGCGTGGAGTGTCACTTCTGTCGGCTGTGATTTTGAGCAGTGATGATTGAGTTTTGTGTCCGAGTGAAAGCTCACTCGTATTTGCTCTACTTGTAATTAACCCGAGCTGGATGGACAATGGACGCATTTCATTCCCAGGCGCTTCAACTGTTCGTGAAAATGGTGATCATGAATTACGATGTTAAACAAGTTTTATTGATACTGAAACTGCTACTATCATTAAACCCTATAGGGCTTAATAATGACAGCTTTCATAATTACATTTCGATATGATAGCTTTTACTTGTTCATTTCTATTACTTCAAGAAAATTGTGGTATCATGAAGAGAGAAGTAAAGTATGCAATTACATTACAATTACAACCGTAAAAGGTCTGGTAGAAACTTCTACTAACTGCTGTTAATTTATTTCTAAAACAAAAATTGAATAAGTCGACAAACAACACATTTTAAATAGTCAACTATTTCGTTTTTATTTTCGCGTTTAAAAGTTCACGACTACTCGATATACTTCTTATGGTGGATGCACGAATCTTATATCAACAACCTCATCAAACTGCCCTTTTCAGGGCCATCAAATAATCAGGAATGAGTTATTGGAGTTTTCTCCGTTATCACTAGAAGGATGCGTTCAATGTGCCTTAAAATTACTTTCAGAACTGAGTACTTGTTTACAACACGAAGGAGGGTCAGAAATGCGTCCTAATAATCGCAAGAGTACCGCAGGGTTCCATCCTGGGCCGGATGTTTTTTTTAGGTAGAGGGAAAGTTTGCTGCCAAACACCTGAGAGACCAACCTCAGGTAGTGTGGGATTTGACCCACTAAAAACCCTCCAGCCTCCAGCCCATAATACTCCCCGGGACGACCGCTAAGTATTGCTTCGGGGCCCGGTATGAAATGTCATATTTGACGGAGTGTTGAAGCTAAAGTTCCCTGTATGGGTTTTGATCGGCGGCTTCACGGACGACAAGCGCTGAAGAGTATACTGAAAGTCGTTTGAAAAAAGATCGAGTCGATGGCCACGCACTGTATGCTGGATGCACAGGTCAGAGGGCCTCCCCGGCTATTGCATCATTTTCTCGAGTTGAGTCGAATAGCTCAGTGGTGTATGACAGCAAAAACTTCTTGTCAGCGTGGTTTCGTCCATACTTGGAACCAGTGCGACTCGAAGAGCTAGATACTAACAAAATAGACCCTGATGAAGATCCCGACCAACCGGATCGAAACGTTGGCGATGACCCCATAGAGATCAGCGCTGTTTTTATTGAGACTGCTAAGCCGAAAAAAAAAATCAAGGTCAATGTCACACTCGAGTTCCCGTATGATAGATACTCACAGTTATCGTGTTAACTAGAAGGTCCCTTTGCGTATTGTTTGGCATGATGTCTCTCAGTATTGCCATTAAGCTCAACGTGACACAAGGGGCATACGAAGACCACATGGCAGCGGGAATGGTACAATTCTGCGAGGGGTGGATGGACGCTTTAACTTATTCTGGTGCTATTCGGATGAGTTGAGAGGCATTATGAAAAAGTTAACCTCCACCTGAAACAGATTCCGTCTGGCTATGGCTGCTTCTGTATCTGTACAGGTTTGCTACTGTATCTATTCAGGTTTGGGCAAGTAAGTTGCCCATGTGGCGCGGATGCGGGGGGCACTACTAAGCATGTCTTCTTTGTATGCCCCCATTTTGTGTCTACACGAGCCTCTACACTACTCCAGACAAACTGGAGCGCAGTCTGTGCAATTGCCTCTTAGGTTGTCCTAGAGCTACATCATTTGTGACTGGTCAATCACCATTATACCAATAGTAGCAAACTGCCCGTCTCCAGGCAGTTAGCTACGACGAATTTGAATGAAGAGTGTGCATCAATCAACCGTTGTTTCTGGAACATAAGGACTGAAGACTCGTGGGGTTTTAGGGGGTTGAGGCACGCCGAGCAGGAACCTAGGGGAGTGCCCCAACTACCTCAACACAACTTCCTAACCCCATCTTCATACTCTGAACGCTGTTCTCAGGTGTCTATGAGAAAAAGACATCTGGTTCTGAAAATAGCCATATTGGTTAGTATTGAACCATTTCAGGTTGTTTTCTAGAAAACAAAAATCGCCATCTTAGCTTTCAAAATGGCGTCCGAAGCTGATTTCTGACTTTCAAGCATCATCCTGGTTTCGAAAACACTCCTTTTCTATTTTTAGACTGTTTTCCGGTTTTCTAGACATTATTCTGTTTCTGAAAAAAAAAACCATCCTGGGTAGTGCTTGGACATTCTAGACTATTTTTCAGAAACGTCGGTTTCCGGCTTCGGCTTCTACAGTTGAATACACCATAGAAGAAAAGACAAAAATATCAATAAAACCAACTGCGTAAAAGAATGTTCTGTTTGTATACAAGATTATAATACATCGATTTTTGTAAACTTTTTGGGAACGCCTGTGATTGAAAATAAGTTTGAAAACTCAGATTAGCATGTCGCCAATAATCAGGAGTATGTAAGATATTCTAGCAATATTTATCGATATTCCTTCAAAAAAATGCTTTGAGCTTTTGGGCCACTTTTTTTCGCTTTTGTCGACCGAGTGTCAGATTTCGACAAGATCGTAGTCATTGAAATGTAACGAAGACATCAATGGTCGAACGCTTCTTCCGAAAAAGAAATCTTACTAGTTGAATCGATGATTGCTTCTGATCTCCATCAAATCAACAACCTTTTGAATTGAAGCGGACATTAACTGGACTTAGCTTTTGTGAATGAAGCAAATCGATCTCGAATAGGCTGCGAAGTTTTTCCGTCAACATCCACGGCTCGAATTCCCGCATCTTTTCCATCGCATCTGGTGTTCCACAAGGTAGCGTTCTAGGTCCGCTCATGTTTATATCACTCATCAACGATCTGTGCTCTATTAAAAAATGTAATAATTTAATGTACGCTGACGAGACCTCATCTCGATTGTTACCCACTGTAGATGGATATAGATGTGAATCCATTGCATTTTTTCGCCAGATAGTTAGAAGTTGATACGCTTATTCTTTTGGAGCAAAAACCTTGAACGCGTTGCTTCTATCCGAGATTTTAGAGTCATCGTTGCTAGTAAACTTCACTACGGCTAAAGCCTTCGCAGCTCAAGGATTTATTCGGCGAGCCACCAATGATTTCAATGACATTTACGCTTTCAAAGCGCTATAATGCTCGTTGGCTCGTTTAGATTTGTCGTTTGAGGTTTCTTTTCGACAACTGCGTGATAAATTTTACTAAAAAATACTATGCTCAAATAAAAAGCCAGGCGAACGTAGCTCCCAGAAGCATAAATTAAATAAGGAAGATAATTTTCATGAGGACGGCTTATTTTGTCAAGAGGAAGGAGTCTTATCGAAAACTCGTTCATCGAGCCAAAACCGTGCCAAAATTACAATTCCCCGAAGAGAACTCTTATACTAGGTGTCATCCTTATTCCGTATATTTAGTTTTATTATAAGAGGGACTTGGCCTCCCCAGCTGGTCTCGAGGTACGATGCTCGCCTAAAAAGCCAGTTGTCGTAGGTTCGAGTCTTGACTTGGGAGAGACTGTTAGTGTCAGTAGGATCGTAGCGCTAGCCCCGCAGTTATCCTGTACACTTAACGGTTGGCTGCGAAGTCTGTGTATAGTAAACAGAAGGTCAAATTCCGAATCGGAATGTAGCACCAAGGCTTTGCTTTGCTTTGCTATAAGAGGGACTTGATTTTGTTAAGTTGAAAGTCAGTAGGGATACTATAGAATTCAGCTTGGTGGACGGGCATATGTAGTGGAGAGCCTTAGAACCCATGTTAAAATCCTTTGACAACCAAATGGCCTGATTCTACTAATTTTCTAACCCCCGGCCACCCGCTTTTTCAAGCGGACTCTGTAACCTTGCGGCTACGAAGCTCCCCTACCTTTTGTTAATTTTACACAAACTTCGCAGCCAACTGTGTACAGGACAATTGTACAGGACGATTGCGGGGCTAGTGCTACGATTCTACTGACACTAACAGTCTCTCCCGAGCCGGGGTTGAACATACGAACGACTGGCTTGTTAGACAAGCATCGTACCTCGGAACCAGTTAGTAAGTTGATAATTTATAGCAATTAGAATAGTTTAATTAAACAATATTCATTTTATAAATGGTTTGGCACGTTCTCAAACTCCTTAGTTTTGGTGATTTGGAAAGAGGAAGAACATTTTGTCGTAGAGCTACGTAGAGTTGGGGGGGCTCGGGAGCCAAGTAAAATGTCGAGGCCCCTTTCACTTGTCAAAATTTCAATTAAGGAACATGTCATACATAAATAAAAATAAAGTAAAGGTTATAGAAGTATTGTGTTCGTTTCGTCTAAATTCTAATTTTTTTTCTAAAGTGTCACTAAATTTTTTGTTGGAAGTGAAATTTTGTGGGGGGCCGAGAGCCTTGGCTTTCCTGAACCCCTCCCCCCACTTACGGATCTCGGGAAGCTCCGCTATATAGAGATGTAGTATAAAATTTAAAATTGTTCAAACGCAGATTTTGACTTCTAATTGGTTGTCTAATGTTTGCTTCCCTTAACACGATCGACAGAACATTATACCTAGTTAACCGGGAGTGCACTCTTTTGGTTGCATAAGGGCTTCTGCTCAAACCAATGCAGATACCACCGAATCAGAGAATGACCGATTTTGGGGTCGAAGTCCCTTTAAAGACATCAATCAATAAATCACTCAACCCAATTATTTTATCTGGTGATTTTGCTATTTCCCAGAAGTCAACACCCTTAAATTCAGAATGGCCTTAATCGTCCACGGATGCCATATTGATTCTTTTTAGCGTCACCAAATTATTTTCAATGGGTTATTTTATTAGTGTTGGATGAAAGTTATTGCTATTGATCACTCCTGAATGCAACAATGCAAGTAATGTAACAAAAAGCTTTATGTAGTTTCAAGTCAAACTTTGCACACAACCCTTTTTTTATTTTATTCGCTTTTCCACACTTTTTTGGAATGACTGAATTATCAAACAGTTTGTGCACTGAATGTTATCGTAAACCGGGGTGACTTTGATCACTCTACCTCTTTTTTTAATTTGCGATAAAAGCCCTCGTAGAAATTGGGATTTGTCGTAATCTTCATTGATTGTGTTTAAATACGCGTACATTGCTACCATTCATGCATTTTCTCTTATTTAAAAAGTGTTCTTCATGCTGTGGCATAGTTAAAAAATACACTAACTTTCCTTTCCTAGTTTACGATCCCATAAATAATCCTGAAAATAAACAATTTTCCATTTCCCAAGTTTATGAGTCTATAACTCAAAACTTTATAACCGTCCCAAACACTTAATCCAAATATCCAGTTTCATTACGTAAACACTTTCCCACAGTCAGATTTCTTAATACCAAGCCAACATTCCAACAAACCGATTCCCACAATCGAAATCGATTGTTCTTAGTATCAATTTCCATAGACGCAATCCACATCAATTCACAGTTCGGCAATAACCTCAAGTGCACGCCAGTGCACCAAACCAAATTATAATTTCACACGATTCTTGCGGCGCTGCGTTTAATGCCGACGCGCGCACTATTCGATTATGCACCAATATTTTTCAGCTATCATTGCGATCATTTTTCGTGGTCCGCTTTGATGACTTTCTTTCAATCATCGTGGATGCACTTGTCGGCACCGATGACGCTAGCTATCTCGATCATGCAGGCGCGCTATTGCGGGCAATGCATTGATCGATGTTTTGATTGGTTACGGCATGCGTAGTCTTACGGGCTGCAGTGCGTCTTGAACTGTCCTACAGATCAGACGTTTTTTCGGTTGCTTGTGGACTGGTCTTTGACTGCCTATAGCTTCAAAGTTTGTGTTTTGTCAGTGTGTCTTTTAAAGACTACCTGAAAGTTATTTCCCATCAGTCTTTCTCAAGACTACCTGCTTTTGAATTTAACATTTGTTTTAACTTTTTTCGTATCACCTGAAATGGCTGGACGGAAAAAGAAACCTCGCATCGCTGCGGGGAGGAAAAGAGAGGCATCTCTTTCTGACACTTCGAGTGTCTGTAGTGACAATCCTTTTGATATTTTGCCTGAGCAAGAAGCTGGTGAAATGGAAGTTATTAATAATGAAACTATGCAAAATATAAAATCTTTAAAATAGGAGAAAGTTCCACCTATTGTGGTAACTATTTCTTCTGAATTTAATATATTCAAAAAGGAACTTTCAACGTTTGTCTCTGACGTTAAAGTTACCTATCAAATTGGCCGTAGAGGTGAATGCCGCTTATTAGCCGACTCAGTAAAGGGTCGTGATCGTCTTGTTCAGTATTTAACTGACAAGATGTACAAATTTTTTACATATGACACCAAGAACGCCAAGCCGTTCAAGGTTGTCTTGAAAGGTCTCATCAACGATCAAACCGTTGATGAGATCAAACTTACTTTAACAGAATTATTTGGCATAGCCCCTACCCAAGTAATTCTAATGAAACAAAAATCACGAGGCGAAAACAGTCAGAGAACTGGAATTTCCCTTGTTAATTATTTAATTCATTTTAACCGCAATGAGGTTAACAACTTAAAATTTTTTGAAAAAGCACATGCTTTGTATAATGTGCGTGTAAAGTGGGAAATTTATAGGAAGTATGGCGGAGGTGAAAAGCATATCACCCAATGCCGTACTTGCCAACGTTATGGCCATAGTTCCAAATTCTGTAACATGGACCAAAAATGTCTTAATTGTGGAGACTCTTCTCACAAAAAGGACACATGTCCTGTGAAAGAGAGTAAAAATTTTCGCTGTGCGAATTGTAACGGCAACCATATGTCAAATTTTTATCAATGCCCAGTCCGTTTAGCAATTGTTAAGGCAAGGCAAGGTAAACAAAATTCAATTTTTCAATTAAAACCAACTTCAAAACAAAATTCTCCAAGCGTACCAGTGACGCATAGTTTACCTACTCCTTTGCATACCCGTTGAACTTATGCACAGGTTACAGGTAGTTCGAACATTATACCGCCTAGTGTTGGTAGTTCGAAAATGACCGTTAGTATGGGTAAGCAAAACACGCTAGAAAATAATTGTACACCTATTACTCCAGCTAATATTGCTGCCGAAAATATTTTTTCTAATGTCAACTGCCTGGGGCCTATTACGGCAGGTAAACTTTCTTTTTTGCAACAGGCAATGTTCGATCTTATGAACGCCATGTTGCAGGCAAAATCAATGTTTGAAGCCATTCAAATAGGCACAAATTTTACTATTAAAATTGTTTCTAATTTAAAATTTAGCAATGATTTTAAATAAAACAATTAAAATATTAAATTGGAATGCTCGCTCATTGAAAGCCAATGAGAATGAGCTTTTTAATTTTTTAACAGTAAATAATGTGCATATTGCAATTATTACTGAAACATTTTTGAAACCTAACATAAAATTAAAATATGATCCCAATTACGTGGTTCATAGATATGATAGGATTCAGGGCTCCGGCGGTGGAGTTGCAATTGTTATTCATCGCCGAATCAAACATCGTGCTCTTCCCCATCTTGAGACGAAAGTTATTGAAACTTTTGGAATTGAAGTTCAAACTGAACTTGGGATTTTATTTATTGCCGCAGCATATTTACCATTTCAATGCACACGCGAGCTCAAAAATTATTTTAAAGGTGATTTACAAAAACTCACCAGAAATCGTTCGAAATTTTTCATAATCGGCGATTTTAACGCTAAACATCGTTCATGGAATAATTCTCAAAGTAATTCCAATGGCAAAATTTTATTCAATGATTGTTCTTCAGGATACTATTCTATTTTGTCTCCGAATAGTCCTACATGCTTTTCTTCTGTAAGAAACCCTTCAACAATTGATTTGGTGCTAACAGATCAAAGTCATGTATGTAGTGATTTGATCACACATGCTGACTTTGATTCTGACCATCTTCCAATAACTTTTTCTTTATCACATAAATCAGTTTTAAACCCTATGAGCTCTGTTTTTAATTATAACAAGGCTAATTGGGAAAGATACAAAACTCATATTGAGAGAAATTCCAATAATGAGCTTGATTTGCAAAACGAAGTGAATATTGATTCCGCTTTGGAAGCATTAAAATGTGCAATTGTTGATGCCAGGAATTATTCTGTTCCAAAGGCTCAAGTGAAATTTGATTCATCAATAATTGACGAAAATCTTCAACTTCTAATTCGTTTGAAAAATGTCCGCAGACGTCAATATCAACGTTCTCGTGACCCTGTTTTTAAAACTATTTATAAAGATTTACAGAAAGAGATTAAACATAGATTTACTCTTCTGAGAAATCAAAATTTTGAGACTAAAGTTGAAAAATTGAAACCATATTCAAAACCATTTTGGAAGCTGTCGAAGATTCTTAAGAAACCTTCAAAGCCTATTCCAGTTTTAAAAGATGGTGAACGTTTTCTTGTATCCAATGAACAAAAGGCTCAAAGACTTGCTCAGCAGTTTGAGAGTGTTCATAACTCAAATTTGAATTTTGTGAGTCCAATTGAAAATGAAGTCACACGTCAATTTGATTTAATTTCTTCCCAGAATTTTTTACCTGCAGAAATAATTGAAACTAACTTGAATGAGATTAAATCAATTATTAAAAATTTCAAAAATATGAAAGCACCTGGTGACGATGGAATCTTTAATATACTAATCAGACATCTCCCTGAGAGCACAATGGAATTTTTAGTGAAAATTTTCAATTGCTGCTTCAAAATTGCATATTTTCCCAAATTATGGAAAAATGCAAAAATTACTCCCATTTTAAAACCGGATAAGAACCCAGCTGAAGTTTCAAGTTATCGACCAATCAGTTTGCTTTCTTCAATAAGTAAACTGTTTGAGAGAATTATTCTTAACAGAATGATGTCACACATCAACGAAAATTCAATTTTTTCAAATGAACAGTTTGGATTTCGCCATGGGCATTCCACAACTCATCAATTGCTCAGAGTTACTAATATGATACGAGCTAACAAATCTGAAGGTTATTCCACTGGAGCTGCTCTTTTAGACATAGAAAAAGCATTCGACAGTGTTTGGCATAAAGGTTTGATTGCGAAATTGCAAACTTTTAATTTTCCAATTTTCCTAATCAAAATTTTAAAAAATTATCTTACTGATCGAACTCTGCAGGTTGTCTATCAGAATTCAAAATCTGATAGATTTCCTGTCAGAGCAGGTGTACCTCAAGGTTCAGTCTTGGGTCCAGTCCTGTACAACATATTCACTTCAGATCTTCTTGATTTGCCTCCAGGATGCACAAAGTCATTGTTCTGCGATGACACAAGCATTTCCGTAAAAGGAAAAAGTCTTCGTGTCATATGCAGTCGATTGCAGAAAAGTTTAGATATTTTTTCTTCCTACTTGCAAAAGTGGAAAATTTCTCCCAATGCTTCTAAAACTCAAATGATAATTTTTCCGCATAAGCCTAGGGCTTCTTTCCTCAAGCCAAACAATAATCACGTTGTCAAGATGAATGGGGTTATTTTAAGTTGGTCCGACAATGTTAAGTACTTGGGACTAATTTATGATAAAAAACTTATTTTCAAAGAGCACATTGAGAGTATACAAGCCAAGTGCATCAAATATACGAGATGTTTATATCCTCTCATTAACAGGAATTCTAAACTTTGTTTAAAGAACAAACTTTTGATTTACAAACAAATTTTTAGACCAGCAATGCTTTATGCTGTACCGATCTGGTCAAGTTGCTGTTCAACAAGGATGAAAACGCTCCAAAGGAGTCAGAATAAAATTCTGAAAATGATTTTGAAGCGTCCTCCTTGGTTTGGTACACTCGAATTACATAGACTTACTGGTGTTGAACCATTAGAAGCTATGTCAAATAAAATTATTAACAATTTTCGACAAAAATCGTTGCAATCCTCAATTGCTACGATAAGCTCTCTTTATAGCCAATAAGTTAGCAATTAAGTTAGTTGTAAGTTTACTCCCCCTTTTCTGACAAGTAGGTTTAAATCCCTACAAATGATAAGTCCTAATTGCGAAAGCAAACAAATCCTAACAATTAAAATTACAAATTTCTAACAGTGTTGAGAAATCACCATTTGTGATTGGACACACATACTCATTATTTACTAATATTTATCATAAATACTTAAGCTACTAACAAATCCCCCCTTAAAAAAAAAAAAAAATAGTCTTACGGGCTGCGTATGCTTGCTTTTAATGTATGCATGTTCAGGCTCCTCCCTATATTGTATTATAGACTTAAGCAGGGCCTAGGCTTAAGTCAAGACGAAAAATACAAATCACTCTCATCATGACCGCAGAAGGAACATGTTTCATTTAATGCTTCACGATGAGTTCGTTTATATTCTAATGTTTCATAATGTATAAACGCTATTATTCTAATGTTTCAATGCTCATCATGACCGCAGAAGGAACATGTTTCATTTAATGCTTCACGATGAGTTCGTTTATATTCTAATGTTTCATAATGTATAAACGCTATTATTCTAATGTTTCAATGCTAAAACGTGAACTAAAAATAAACAACAAGCTGCGATACGTTAATTTTTTTTAGTTTTGTCCCCAGGTTGGGTTTTAAGAAAAGAAAATATTAATACAACTATTGCATTTTTTCCTCAAAGGCAAAGTTGAGTCCCAATAATCTCAACAGTGTATCACATGTTTTCTTCTTAACTACAATCCAAAACGTCACGCAACATGCAACTTTCAACTATTGGATTAGCCATATTGGATGGACTATTTTTCGGTGATTTGAAACCCCTTTCCCTTTCGTTAGTTCATATACCTATATTCTAAAAATTTAAAATGAATCTTAGTCATTCGCCGAAATAAACTGTTCACGTGGAATGTGAATGGCCTCCAGAACAAACTTTTGATTTACAAACAAATTTTTAGACCAGCAATGCTTTATGCTGTACCGATCTGGTCAAGTTGCTGTTCAACAAGGATGAAAACGCTCCAAAGGAGTCAGAATAAAATTCTGAAAATGATTTTGAAGCGTCCTCCTTGGTTTGGTACACTCGAATTACATAGACTTACTGGTGTTGAACCATTAGAAGCTATGTCAAATAAAATTATTAACAATTTTCGACAAAAATCGTTGCAATCCTCAATAGCTACGATAAGCTCTCTCTATAGCCAATAAGTTAGCAATTAAGTTAGTTGTAAGTTTACTCCCCCTTTTCTGACAAGTAGGTTTAAGTCCCTACAAATGATAAGTCCTAATTGCGAAAGCAAACAAATCCTAACAATTAAAATTACAAATTTCTAACAGTGTTGAGAAGTCACCATTTGTGATTGGACACACATACTCATTATTTACTAATATTTATCATAAATACTTAAGCTACTAACAAATCCCCCCTTAAAAAAAAAAAAAAAAATAGTCTTACGGGCTGCGTATGCTTGCTTTTAATGTATGCATGTTCAGGCTCCTCCCTGAATTGTATTATAGACTTAAGCAGGGCCTAGGCTTAAGTCAAGACGAAAAATACAAATCACTCTCATCATGACCGCAGAAGGAACATGTTTCATTTAATGCTTCACGATGAGTTCGTTTATATTCTAATGTTTCATAATGTATAAACGCTATTATTCTAATGTTTCAATGCTAAAACGTGAACTAAAAATAAACAACAAGCTGCGATACGTTAATTTTTTTTAGTTTTGTCCCCAGGTTGGGTTTTAAGAAAAGAAAATATTAATACAACTATTGCATTTTTTCCTCAAAGGCAAAGTTGAGTCCCAATAATCTCAACAGTGTATCACATGTTTTCTTCTTAACTACAATCCAAAACGTCACGCAACATGCAACTTTCAACTATTGGATTAGCCATATTGGATGGACTATTTTTCGGTGATTTGAAACCCCTTTCCCTTTCGTTAGTTCATATACCTATATTCTAAAAATTTAAAATGAATCTTAGTCATACGCCGAAATAAACTGTTCACGTGGAATGTGAATGGCCTCCAAATCACTTCTCATATTTATAAACTTATTTAGGTCGTTTTAGACTGTTCAAATTTGCCAAGCAGCAAAGTTTCACTCCGAATTCATCGAAACAATGAAGTGATCAAAGTCACCCTGGAATGATGATTGATGTAAAAATTTCAGAGCATATTTAAAAACAACAGAATTGTTGCTTAATTTTTGAAGTAGTAACTGGATCATCTTGCTCAATGCATGCCAGTACTCATTTTAGAAATATCAAACAATTTTGTATTCAGCATATTCTTAACATATTTAAGATATATTCAAAAAAGTGATCAAGTCACATTGCTCATAGTTAGAAATTTGAAAACAAAAAACAAATGAGCGTAAGGAAAATAGTAGCAATACTCTGCTAAACTGAAAACAATGCGAACAAAAATCTTGAATAAAGTTTTTATTCAATATTTTTTTTAATAAAGCATTCAAAATCTAAGCATATGTTCAATTTTGAGATGTGTAAAAATGTTATTATATTACAGAGCTAAGTATCCGAAACAGTACATCGCAATAGAACAAAAATTGGCAGCAATTGATAAAAATAAGTCGAAAATAAATAAAAAAATCCAACAATCAGAAAAAAAATGTCGAGAAAGGATTAAGAATAAAGCAAAATCAATAAGAATTGGGTTAAAAATGAATGTAAAATGAGTCAAAAAAAAAGGCGAAAACTGGATCAAAAATAAGTAAAAACAGATAAAAACTTCCAAAAATTTTCAACTCTGTCAAAATGCTTAAAAAAGGTTGAATATGCTTAGAAATTCGCAGAAAACGAGTCGAAAATAAACATAAAATCAAAAATATTCAAAACAAATTCTAATTAGGTAAAAATTGACAATTTATTGACCAGTTTCGATTCAGTTTCAACCTATTTAGATTGGCGATCTGTTTACAGAAATCAGAAGTTATAAAAAAGTTGCACCTAGTGTTGTTCCTAGTAGGTTTAACATCAAAAATTCTTTCAAAATGAATAGAGTGAAAATTTGTCAGCAATGAATCAAAAAGTAATATAAAACAGGAAAAAATACGTAAAAATTGATCAAATCGAAGTTAACAATGATTTCAACTGTTTTTTTTTTCAATTGGTTAGTAATATGTTACTAGAAATTGGGTTATAAATAAATGAAAAAGTTGAATCTTAAATTGAGCCACAAAAAGTTCAAAGTGGGTAAAAATCGGATGAATAACGAGTGGGGAATGGGTTAAAAACGAATAAAAATTTGAGCCACAAATATATCCAAACAGGTACAAAATCAAACGGGAATTATGAAAAAAATGCATCAAAAATAAGCCTAGAATAATTGAAAAATGAGTAAGAATATATGTCAAAATTGAAGAAAAATAAATTAACAATGAATCCAAATCGGATGAAAAATATGCTAAAAAACGTTTCAAATTGAATTCAAAATAGACTTAAGTTTTTAGATGAAATTCCAAAATCCAAAATCAATCCGAATTGGGTTGTAAATGAATCAACATTATTCAATGATTAGGTAAAAAAAGTTTGAAAAGGGTTGCAATTGAATAAATAAGTTGAACAAAAAAGCAGATTTGATTTGATTTGATTTGATCCACAACCAACTATGTCAAAACAGGTTCACAGGTTAAAAATATACATAGAACAAGTCAAAATATATGTCCAAATTGGTTTGAAATAAGTTAACATCGTAAACGATCAACATTTGTTCAACCGGGCGCTGAAAAACGATTAGAAATTAATAAAAAATAAATTAAAAACTATGCGAATTGGGTTAAAAATGAATTGAAAACGGTCTAAAAATGAATCAAATTTAGTCAAGGAGGGTCAAAATGGACAAGAATCGGGCACAAATTGAGTGAAACTGGATCAAAAATAAGTTGAAAATTGATGAAAAGGTTGATTCAATGGTATGTATACGGATATTGGTTCCAATTCGAACAAACATGATTATAAATAGAATAAATTGATCGAAAATTTATTCATGTACAGTGGAATTCCGATATTATCACGATCAAAAAATGCTTTCCGGTAAATCTAGCGAAACTTTGGATTCGAGGAAATAATGGAAGTTAGTATTTTTTGTTGCATAGAAGTGGAATCTAACGAAAAATCGTTTTTTTCTATCATTTCACCAAGTTCACAGATTCGTTGGATTCACGGGAGGGTGTTTTTTTATCGTGTTTACCGTGATAAAATCTAAATTCCACTGTATATCTATTTTTATAAATAAATTAAAAAGTCAAACATTAGTCAAAAACAAGCCGAAAAAAAGACAAAAACTGTTGAAGAGATCGAAAACAGTTCTAGAATCCATAATAAAGCACTTGAAAAAAAAAACCTAAATTAATTCACCTAGCGGTCAGACTCAGCCTTTCTCATTCAAACTTATTATATGTAAAAATAGATTTACATGAATGCTTAAATCCAATAAAGGTATATTCACTCTTTGGATTCTTAAATATTAAAGTTGTTATTAAAGTATAAAATATGATATTGACGTAATTTTTTTTTTTCTTCACAAAGAAATTTGACGTAATGTTAGTGCTTAAGAAATAGCGAAATAAAAGAAATGACTATAACATTTGAACAATTTAATCACGAGCGATGCGGGAACGTTTAGATAGTACAATACCGCATTTAAATCATGTTGAGGCCATAGATATTGATCAAAGCAAAGTTTGTTACTTGTAAGTTTGAGAGATGACTCGTTTGTATGACACTAGTTATGTTCAAATAAGTCGTGTAATACTTGAGATAATAGACTTTCATTGTTTTACCAATTAAAACATAACGGTTGCTTAAGTTTTATTACAATCAAATGAAAAGGTAACGTATAGGGCAGCCAAACTTTGAAACCACGTGTTCAAACATAATTCATCAGCTAACCCTTAACTAGCACGTTCATCTGATATCAATATTGTTCAAATCGGTTGTGTAGTTTCTAAGATAATGAAGTTTCGTGATTTTCACATTTCGATACATTATAGACGAAGTTACAGTCCGATTACAGCAAAATTCAATAGGGTGTTATGAGGCAGCTAGACCTTTCATTTGATACTTATTCTGTGGAAATCGGTTCAACCATCTCTGAGAAAAGTGAGTGAGTCCAAGTAGTCTTCGGAATATGTTTCTTTTCATAGCTGGACTTCACATTTTTGAACATAACAGGCAAAGTAATAATTCGTTTGAAAAAAAAAATCAACAGGGTCTTATGGGGCAACAAGACCTTCCATATGACACTAATTTTATGAAAATCGGTACAGCCATCTCTGAGAAACATGAGTAAGATTAAATAGTCTCCAGAACATGTTTCTTTCCATAACTTCTGAACTACATGTTCAATCTTTATAAAATTCAAAAGTTAAGGGTTTTTTAGGTAGCCCGTTTATTTGAAGCCAATTTTGTTAGAATCGGTTGTGTAGTTTCTGAGATATTGATGTTTCGTGATTTTTACATTTTGATACATAACCTCTTAACTAGAAATCAGATTACAATAAAATTCAATAGGGTCTTATAGGGCAACTAGACCTTTCATTTGCAAATAATTTCACTGCAGCAACCTAAGCGGCAAATAGATCCTTCAGTTGACACCAAGATAGAAAGTATCGGTCAGACCATCTCTGAGATAAGTGAGTGCGAAAAAAAGGTGCACACACGTACACACCCACGCACAAACATATACACCAATACATGCATATATGCAAAAAATGCTCGATTCGTCGAGTCGAGGAGTATATGGCATTCGGCCATTTGGATCACTTTTCTACCCTTTAATTAGCCAGTGATCGTTAGGAGAAAGTCAATATATTTACTTTCATTATGTAAATTCCCCTTTTTTTTAACAACGGACAAAGTTACAATCCGAGTGCAGTGAAATTCAATAGCAACCTATGTGGCAACTAGACCTTTCATTTGAAACTAATTTTGTGAAAATCGGTTGAGGCATCTCTGAGAAAAATGATTGAGTTTAAACAACCTCAGGATAACTATTCTTTATATAACTTTTGAACCATATGTTCAATCATAACGAAATTTAAAAGTTAAGAGCTCTGGAGACAGCCCGATCATTTGAAACCAGTTTTATTGAAATCGGTTGTAAGGTTTTTGAAATATTGATGTTTCGTGATTTTTACATTTTGATACATAACCTCTAAATTGAAAATCCGATTACAATGAAATTCAATAGCAACCTATGGCGCAACTAGACCTTTCATTTGCAATTAATTTTACGAAAATCGCCATCTCTGAGAAAAGTGAGCGAGAAAAAAAAGGTGCACAGACACACACACACACACACACACACACACACACACATACACACATACATACATACATACAGAAAATGCTCAGTTCGTCGAAAGAAGTCGAGTGGTATATGACATTCGGCCATTGGAACCACTTTTATACCTTCGGTTTTGCCAGTGATTGCTATACCTTTCTAGGAGAAAGGCAAAAATGAATCAAAATGGATCAAAAACGTATCAAAATTCACTTTTACTTAAAGCTTTGTTCATAGCCTAAGCACTCAAGACAGCTTTCAGTAGAAGCCGAAACACGTATATTCGTTTGTAGCTATGTAAAGTCGTAGAGTTTCAAGTGAATAAATGAAAAGCACTCGTGAACCGTGTTTGATTCTACCAAGATGCTCTCAAAATAGTCAATAAACAATAGTGTCGAATTTCTGAAATAAATAAAGAAACATAAACTATAAATGGGACAAGATGAGTGAGAAATTTGTCAAAAATGAATCCACAATGATTTCAAAATGGGTTACCAAATGTGAACAAAAAATAGATGTAAATAGATACAGGTCTGGATCTACGTCGAAAATGGATCTAAAACAATATAAAAAAATGGTCAAAAATGATTCAACTGACACAAAAGTTAATTAGTATGAATTGAAAGTTGATCCAAAAATGGATCAAATCTAAACAAAAACGACATTTTCAAATTTTTCACATCATTTATGCCTTTGTATTATTTTGAAAGTATAGTGTCAAATGACCCCAACTATTAGTCCTTGAAATGAAATCATTTGACACAGCCAACATCTTCGGGAACAAAGCAGAAAAAGTCACACCAAACTGGGGCAATCCAACATTCGGAAACCGAAACCGTGTCGACCAGTTAGCAGTTAATTATCAACTTTCAATCGTCCATCTGGCACCAGCAGCACCACCGGCACACGAAAATCGAAATCAATTCAACATCCAAAGGAATTTCCGTCAACCTTTTTCCCCTCGAAATAAAACAGCAAGCAATATGCAGCTCTGCAATATGCATGCCAACTTCACACTAATTGGCCCATTAGACGCTACCTGATCGATTTTTCCCAGCGGTCGGTCGATCGGTCCCCCGGTATGGGCTCGAGTCGATACACTCCAACTTGCTGCTCCGTTTGGGTCTAATTTGCCAACCGTTCCGTCCGAATCTGATCCATTATTCATCCGATGCGCGTGGGTCAATTTGTAGTGTTGCCATTTCAAGCTCGAGTTCGTCGCTACCGATGCTCGGGGGCAGCGGCGCCACCACTGACACCGACCAGGGCAGGCTTTTGTGCTCCCGTGCTTTGAGACTGGGACATGCAAATCACTTTCTTGCGGTTGCAACCAAACAGTTGCATCCCTCATGGGCCCCCTGCTTCTTCGTCCGGATATGAATGGCGCGATTGCACTTGCGCGAGTTGCTGTTTTTATTTTCTTCTTCTTCTTTATGTTGTGCCCAGCAAGGCCGGAAGGTGGGCAGCCGGGACACCGGCGGCGCATTGCGCCGTCGTGGCTATGATAAATTGCAAATGATCTCGTCGATCTCGTTGAATATGAAAAATGATGTGCATTTATGTCAGCGAGCGCGGGCAATGAATAATAATGGAGGAAGAAATTATGTTCATGCCTCGGTTGAACGTTTTTGCATTTTTTATTCCGTTCCAAGAAAAGTATAGCAATCACTGAGAGAACCGAAATTCTAAATAAGACGAATTTATTAAATCATTCGCTCTTCACTTCAATTAGATTCATTTATGACTTTGGTTTGACTTCTCGACCCTTTTTCGGTTCAGTGTTCGCTTATTCTGAATATTCCTTGACCTCTTTTGGATCATTTTATATTCATTTTTACTTTTATTTTTGACTCATTTTTGACCAGATTTCTACTCATACTTAACTATTTTTTCATCTTTATGAATTTTTTTATGTGTATTTATTTTCAGCTATTTTTGACCAACTATCAAACAATTTCTGAAGCCTTAGTTTCAATTGACTATTTATAATTCCTTTTTCATGTATTTTTGACTTACTTGTCCTTAATTTCGACGTCAGGTTCAAAGTCGACCTTTTTCAACTGATTTACTATTTACTTTTGACCGATTACGTCTTCGTCCCAGTTTATATTTATTTTCGATCAAGTTCTGACTTATGTTTGGCCCAATAAAAGAACCATTTTTAAATCAATTTTTTACTCAATTTCTCTGTTTTTTAACTAATTATAGCCTGTTCATTGCGCAGACAGTATGTGAAGTAGGGAGAGCGAAAAATAAGCGAACAGGAAATATGATACAGATTTAGAAAAATATACCGCATCCCGACGGGATGCACTTGCGTGTTAACTGGTAAAAGCCGTTGTTAAAAATAGAAATTTAGTTCGAATAATTATAGCCTATTTCTGCTATATTTTGATCCATTTTGGATTCATTAAAGATTTATTTTTGGCCAACTTTTCATTCGTCTTGTGCTATTTTCAAAGTTATTTGTTTTTTTTTTAGGTTTTCAACATATTTTTGGCTTGGTAAGATCACACACACTCCACACTTCATTTTCAAATTTTGACCCTGTTTGAGTTCTTTTTAGAATATTTCTTCATTTATTTTTGGTAAAATGCTCATTCATTTGTATTCTGGTTTATAGCTCATTTTCGACCCATTTTTTTCCTTCTCTTGACTATATTTTTACCTATTTTTAATAAACCGTTTACCAATTTCTGATTTATTTTTGACTCGTTTTGGATTGATTTTTCAACCATTTAAACACATTCCAGTATATGGAATTTTACTTGTTTTTATTTGGCAGGAATTTTTTTTTCAATTTCAAATATGACTTATCTAAAGCTAAAGCGTCGCAAAAGAATATCCATGAAATACGTAACGCTTGGAGGGAAGGCTACTAACTGAGCGTTGTAACCCATAGGGAAAATTTTCAGAATCCAATCAAAATAGTTATTTTTGCGCTACGTAATCAATGGATGTTTCCTTAAATTAAAAAAAAATGAATTAAGAAAAACTAAAAAATTCAAGATAAATAAACAAAAAGAAATTATTAAATTAAACTATTGACTGTCATTTTATTTAAAATAACTCCAAAGTATAATTTTCTGCAAGAAATGTGTTTTCTTATTATAAGAGGGTTAGTCAAAACTAAAACTCTTCTCATTTATTCGAAAGCAACGAAACATTTTAGCGAAATAAACAAAAAAAATCTGATTAGATTTTCTGTATACAAAATTCAGTTAAAAACAATTTGAAAAATGGAGACTCCGTATATTTATATATGGACTCATTTTCAACTCATTTCTTGACCCAACTCATACCATTTCGACTCTTTTTTGGCAAAAGTTCGACGCACTCTTGATTCAATTTCGACTTCCATTTTTTTTTTGGTGATCCGTCATGTATTCTTTTCAAAGCTTTATTTATCTTGTTCCATTCTTTAAATTAGTTTTAACCTCAATCTATTTTTTCTTGTTTCAGCCACTTGGAATCTGTGAACACATTTTATAAAAACTTTAAGAATTATTACGAAAGTTTTGGTAGCATCAACACTTCACTTCACTTCCACTTTTCACCAAAGTTTATTAAGTTTGAATAAGTGGGAAAAATGAAGTGCATTCTGATCCACTTTTGACCAGTTATGATACATTTCTGATCAATTCTAAATCTTTGGATCTTTTTAACCATTTTGCGCTATTTTTGTTTTATTTTTGATTCTCTGTTATCAATTTTTTATTAACTTTAGTTTTATTTTATACCTATTTCCACCTTTTTCATTTTTTTTTTTTTTTTTTTAAGGGGGGATTTGTTAGTAGCTTAAGTATTTATGATAAATATTAGTAAATAATGAGTATGTGTGTCCAATCACAAATGGTGACTTCTCAACACTGTTAGAAATTTGTAATTTTAATTGTTAGGATTTGTTTGCTTTCGCAATTAGGACTTATCATTCGTAGGGATTTAAACCTACTTGTCAGAAAAGGGGAAGTAAACTTACAACTAACTTAATTGCTAACTTATTGGCTATAAAGAGAGCTTATCGTAGCAATTGAGGATTGCAACGATTTTTGTCGAAAATTGTTAATAATTTTATTTGACATAGCTTCTAATGGTTCAACACCAGTAAGTCTATGTAATTCGAGTGAACCAAACCAAGGAGGACGCTTCAAAATCATTTTCAGAATTTTATTCTGAATCCTTTGGAGCGTTTTCTTCCTTGTTGAACAGCAACTTGACCAGATCGGTACAGCATAAAGCATTGCTGGTCTAAAAATTTGTTTGTAAATCAAAAGTTTGTTCTTTAAACAAAGTTTAGAATTCCTGTTAATGAGAGGATATAAACATCTCGTATATTTGATGCACTTGGCTTGTATACTCTCAATGTGCTCTTTGAAAATAAGTTTTTTATCATAAATTAGTCCCAAGTACTTAACCTTGTCGGACCAACTTAAAATAACCCCATTCATCTTGACAACGTGATTATTGTTTGGCTTAAGGAAAGAAGCCCTAGGCTTATGCGGAAAAATTATCATTTGAGTTTTAGAAGCATTGGGAGAGATTTTCCACTTTTGCAAGTAGGAAGAAAAAATATCTAAACTTTTCTGCAATCGACTGCATATGACACGAAGACTTTTTCCTTTTACGGAAATGCTTGTGTCATCGCAGAACAATGACTTTGTGCATCCTGGAGGCAAATCAGGAAGATCTGAAGTGAATATGTTGTACAGGACTGGACCCAAGACTGAACCTTGAGGTACACCTGCTCTGACAGGAAATCTATCAGATTTTGAATTCTGATAGACAACCTGCAGAGTTCGATCAGTAAGATAATTTTTTAAAATTTTGATTAGGAAAATTGGAAAATTAAAAGTTTGCAATTTCGCAATCAAACCTTTATGCCAAACACTGTCGAATGCTTTTTCTATGTCTAAAAGAGCAGCTCCAGTGGAATAACCTTCAGATTTGTTAGCTCGTATCATATTTGTAACTCTGAGCAATTGATGAGTTGTGGAATGCCCATGGCGAAATCCAAACTGTTCATTTGCAAAAATTGAATTTTCGTTGATGTGTGACATCATTCTGTTAAGAATAATTCTCTCAAACAGTTTACTTATTGAAGAAAGCAAACTGATTGGTCGATAACTTGAAACTTCAGCTGGGTTTTTATCCGGTTTTAAAATGGGAGTAATTTTTGCATTTTTCCATAATTTGGGAAAATATGCAATTTTGAAGCAGCAATTGAAAATTTTCACTAAAAATTCCATTGTGCTCTCAGGGAGATGTTTGATAAGTATATTAAAGATTCCATCGTCACCAGGTGCTTTCATATTTTTGAAATTTTTAATAATTGATTTAATCTCATTCAAGTTAGTTTCAATTATTTCTGCAGGTAAAAAATTCTGGGAAGAAATTAAATCAAATTGACGTGTGACTTCATTTTCAATTGGACTCACAAAATTCAAATTTGAGTTATGAACACTCTCAAACTGCTGAGCAAGTCTTTGAGCCTTTTGTTCGTTGGATACAAGAAAACGTTCACCATCTTTTAAAACTGGAATAGGCTTTGAAGGTTTCTTAAGAATCTTCGACAGCTTCCAAAATGGTTTTGAATATGGTTTCAATTTTTCAACTTTAGTCTCAAAATTTTGATTTCTCAGAAGAGTAAATCTATGCTTAATCTCTTTCTGTAAATCTTTATAAATAGTTTTAAAAACAGGGTCACGAGAACGTTGATATTGACGTCTGCGGACATTTTTCAAACGAATTAGAAGTTGAAGATTTTCGTCAATTATTGATGAATCAAATTTCACTTGAGCCTTTGGAACAGAATAATTCCTGGCATCAACAATTGCACATTTTAATGCTTCCAAAGCGGAATCAATATTCACTTCGTTTTGCAAATCAAGCTCATTATTGAAATTTCTCTCAATATGAGTTTTGTATCTTTCCCAATTAGCCTTGTTATAATTAAAAACAGAGCTCATAGGGTTTAAAACTGATTCATGTGATAAAGAAAAAGTTATTGGAAGATGGTCAGAATCAAAGTCAGCATGTGTGATCAAATCACTACATACATGACTTTGATCTGTTAGCACCAAATCAATTGTTGAAGGGTTTCTTAAAGAAGAAAAGCATGTGGGACTATTCGGAGACAAAATAGAATAGTATCCTGAAGAACAATCATTGAATAAAATTTTGCCATTGGAATTACTTTGAGAATTATTCCATGAACGATGTTTAGCGTTAAAATCGCCGATTATGAAAAATTTCGAACGATTTCTGGTGAGTTTTTGTAAATCACCTTTAAAATAATTTTTGAGCTCGCGTGTGCATTGAAATGGTAAATATGCTGCGGCAATAAATAAAATCCCAAGTTCAGTTTGAACTTCAATTCCCAAAGTTTCAATAACTTTCGTCTCAAGATGGGGAAGAGCACGATGTTTGATTCGGCGATGAATAATAATTGCAACTCCACCGCCGGAACACTGAATCCTATCATATCTATGAACCACGTAATTGGGATCATATTTTAATTTTATGTTAGGTTTCAAAAATGTTTCAGTAATAATTGCAATATGCACATTATTTACTGTTAAAAAATTAAAAAGCTCATTCTCATTGGCCTTCAATGAGCGAGCATTCCAATTTAATATTTTAATTGTTTTATTTAAAATCATTGCTAAATTTTAAATTAGAAACAATTTTAATAGTAAAATTCGTACCTATTTGAATGGCTTCAAACATTGATTTTGCCTGCAACATGGCGTTCATAAGATCGAACATTGCCTGTTGCAAAAAAGAAAGTTTACCTGCCGTAATAGGCCCCAGGCAGTTGACATTAGAAAAAATATTTTCGGTAGCAATATTAGCTGGAGTGATAGGTGTACAATTATTTTCTAGCGTGTTTTGCTTACCCATATTAACGGTTATTTTCGAACTACCAACACTAGGCGGTATAATGTTCGAACTACCTGTAACCTGTGCATAAGTTAAACGGGTATGCAAAGGAGTAGGTAAACTATGCGTCACTGGTACGCTTGGAGAATTTTGTTTTGAAGTTGGTTTTATTTGAGAAATTGAATTTTGTTTACCTTGCCTTGCCTTAACAATTGCTAAACGGACTGGGCATTGATGAAAATTTGACATATGGTTGCCGTTACAATTCGCACAGCGAAAATTTTTACTCTCTTTCACAGGACATGTGTCCTTTTTGTGAGAAGAGTCTCCACAATTAAGACATTTTTGGTCCATGTTACAGAATTTAGAACCATGGCCATAACGTTGGCAAGTACGGCATTGGGTGATATGCTTTTCACCTCCGCCATACTTCCTATAAATTTCCCACTTTACACGCACATTATACAAAGCATGTGCTTTTTCAAAAAATTTTAAGTTGTTAACCTCATTGCGGTTAAAATGAATTAAATAGTTAACAAGGGAAATTCCAGTTCTCTGACTGTTTTCGCCTCGTGATTTTTGTTTCATTAGAATTACTTGGGTAGGGGCTATGCCAAGTAATTCTGTTAAAGTAAGTTTGATCTCATCAACGGTTTGATCGTTGGTGAGACCTTTCAAAACAACCTTGAACGGCTTGGCGTTCTTGGTGTCATATGTAAAAAATTTGTACATCTTGTCAGTTAAATACTGAACAAGACGATCACGACCCTTTACTGAGTCGGCTAATAAGCGGCATTCACCTCTACGGCCAATTTGATAGGTAACTTTAACGTCAGAAACAAACGTTGAAAGTTCCTTTTTGAATATATTAAATTCAGAAGAAATAGTTACCACAATAGGTGGAACTTTCTCCTTTTTTAAAGATTTTATATTTTGTATAGTTTCATTATTTGTAACTTCCATTTCACCAGCTTCTTGCTCAGGCAAAATATCAAAAGGATTGTCACTACAGACACTCGATGTGTCAGAAAGAGATGCCTCTCTTTTCCTCCCCGCAGCGATGCGAGGTTTCTTTTTCCGTCCAGCCATTTCAGGTGATACGAAAAAAGTTAAAACAAATGTTAAATTCAAAAGTAGGTAGTCTTGAGAAAGACTGATGGGAAATAACTTTCAGGTAATCTTTAAAAGACACACTGACAAAACACAAACTTTGAAGCTATAGGCAGTCAAAGACCAGTCCACAAGCAACCGAAAAAACGTCTGATCTGTAGGACAGTTCAAGACGCACTCTCCACCTTTTTCATTTTTTCATCATATTGTACCACAATTTTGACGAAATTTTTCATATTTTATTTTTTATTTATTTTTATTTATTGTTGACCCATGTTGAATCCATTTGTAACTTACTTTGATCCAATTTTTTCCAATTTTTGGTTAATTGTTGGTGTCCCTGGTCGCCTCGGAAGTACGTCAAAATAATTGCTCGCTAAGTGCGTCGTTTGCTCACGGGATGACTTCAATGAATGCCTTAGAAACTTCGATGTAGTTTTTTGTAGCCTCTCGACGCATTTTCGAGGCGATAATGGACAACAAAATCCATAAACACAATTAGAAGCTACATTTTTTTCTCACTTTGAGCTCCAAAGCAAATTTTTTCTCTCTTCCTTATTCGATATATTTTCTCACTTGACCCATTTTACTAATTATGTGCTTATTTTAATTTTATTTTTCGTTCCTATGAATTGTTGAACTTATTTCAGACCAATTTACGATTTAATTTTCATTTGTTTCTAGTCAACTTAGTTTATGGTCGACTTAGTTTATGGTTCATCATTATCCTTTTTTTTGGTAACTGATTTTGAACTATTTTGGGCGTCCACTCCTCTTTTTCCAAATTTTTGCTGTGTAACATCACTCACTGTTCCTCCCACATTAGCCTACAGGGTTCCATCACTTTGTATGACGTAGCTAAAACCCCAAAAAGAACTGTTCTTTTACCGCGTAATAAGATGCAAACAGATATAGTGAACTGTGTACTATAGCTGTCTGCTGTGTTTAACTAGGACAGAAATGAAAAATCGCGAAAACCTGCACATTCTTGCGCATGAGCTCAGAGATTAAAAGCATTAATTGGTAGTCGCTTTTAGCTCTCCTTGTCACAAGAGCTTTTACTCATATGTTTTAGACACTAGTCAAAAATGGCGTGGGTTCAAATCCCACCGCTGTCACCAGAATATAGGTCAATCTCCGGAATGCCCTACCCGTAACTTGTGATAATTTTATTCATTTAATTTTACTAATTTTAAACTGGCTCTGCCCCCTCAAAACATTTTTCAGTTATTATAACTGTTTTGATTCTTTTTTACTCATTCTGTTGTCATGTTGACCAAGTTTTATCCTTTTATTGACTATTTTTTTTATTTATTTTCGGCAAATTGTTCATTCATTTCTGATCTGTTTGAAGCTCATTTCAGTCCCATATTGAGCACATTCTTGACTATATTTTCACCTATTTTAAATCATCCTACTTTGATCAACTGTCAACCGATGTATGATATAATTTTAACTTGTTGTGAGTTGATTTTTTAACCTTTTCAATAAATTTTTCGTGAATTTATGTTTCCTTTTCTGTGTATTTTTAACTTTTTTCGAAGTATTTTGAACTACTTCACGATCAACTTTTGATCCATTTTTCACTAGTCAGCACAGGGTTTTCCCTACAGCTCAAACTTAAAAAAAAATAAAGATTATGGATCTTTAATTGTTTCTGTGGATTTTGATGTCTCCAGCCGAGGCGGAGAGCGTCAAATGGCCGCAAAATAATTGCTCACTGGGTTCGTCGTTTCTCCGTTTGCCCACGGAGAGACTTCAATGAATGTCCTCAGAAACTTCAATGAAATCTCTCCGTAGGCAAACTAAGGAACGACGAACCAAGCGAGCAAAAACTTTGTAACCTTTCGACGCACTTCTGCGGCGGCTAGGGACAACTAAATCCACAGAACAGTTGAAAACCTACAATCTTTATTTTTTTTTAGGTTGAGCTGTCGACTAGTGTTATTTTCGATGTATTTCGACTCACTGACCCATTTTTTTTTACTTATTTTTGAACTTTTTGAACAATTACAATTTTTTGAACTTACTTTCGACCGATTTTTGATCTCATCTCCTTTGGTTTTCGGTCAATTTACTAGTTGTTACATGTTTCTAGCTCAGTTTTTATCACAATAGTTGGTTTATTTTGATTTATTTTCATCTAGTTTCGACTCATTTTTTGCCTAATTGTTGTCTCTATTCTTGAACCCTCCCCCGCTCACAAGGTTTGTCATTTAAATATATAGCTTCACGAGAAAATTCAAGCTGAACACTTTTTATACTTACTAAAATTACTGTCAATTGTAGTATTTTGAAGAAAATGCCCAGTGATGCTATGAGGCAGCATATAAAAGTTCATGGAACAATCGTAACCACAAAAAACTATTTTATGTCAAGATATGATGATTATAATTCTTGGTGCTTTAGAGTCACCATGAGCGGGAAAGGGGTAATATATGAAACATTTTTTAATAATTTTTCTAATCTACAAATTTTTTAATTATTTCTGGTTTATTTTTGGTCCTTTTTGTTAACTGATCTTGAGCTTTCTTTAGGCGTCCACTACTCTTGTTCCTTTTTTTTTGTTGTGTAACGTCACCAGGGTTCCATCACTCTGTTTGACGTAGCTAGAACCCGGGGAAGAACTGGCATTCAACCGGGTGATAAAATCTGCTGTGTTTAACTAGGACCGAAATGAAAAACCACGCAAAATTGCACGTTCTTTCTATGTATTTAAACAAACATACATTAAAAGCAGATCAGTTACCACCATCGCGCAAGGTACTCAGCGGGGGAGTGAGTGGTTTACGTGAGTTCATAGATCGAGAGCATTAATTAGTAGCCGCTCTTAGCTCTCCTAGTCACTAGAGCTTTCGTTCATAGGGAATGAATTGGTAATAGTTTGGCTTAAGAATAAACAGAATAGGCGATAGAAGTTAGGCTAGCGGTAATTGTAATTGATCGCCTCCTGAGAACTATTCCACACGTGCGTACAGGAATTCTTGTGTTTACTTTTTCTACGCGAAATATCACAAGTTGCTGGTGGGGGGTCCGATGCATCCATTTTAGGCACCAATCAGAAATGGTGTGGGTTCGAACTCTACCGCTGTCACCACCAATTTTGGGCATTCTCCGGTTTGCTCTAGCGGGAACTTGTGATAGCGAATTTAAAATACGCACAGATTACCGTACGTGCGATCAAAACGTCCACACGGAATTGCTGCTTGTAAAAGATTTTATGCAGTTTTTATTTTCTATTCATGGATGAGTTATTATTCATCCAGTTTTTACATACTTTTGACCAGTTTGCATTTTTTATGACTGAGTTTCGACGCATTTTTACTGCTAATTTGTTTAGGGTCAACTCTTTTTGAAATCATTCAAGAAATGTTTTTCATTCATCAATGCTTCATCCATTATTTCTGTTCCATTTGCAACCTATTTCAACTTAATTTGGACGTTTGACTAGAATAACTCTTGATCTATTTGTTGGTACTAAAGTTTCAACTTAATCTTTGACTTATTTTTTACACAGTACTTACCTTCTTTAACCTTTTTTCGACAATTTTTTTTTCATTCACTGGAAGGCTATTTTCGATTTATTTTTATCCCTCTTCTGAATATTTTTGTTATTGAATATGACTTTTCTTTATGTATTTTTAATGTACGTGAAACATTTTTTTTCGTTTTTGTGATTACTCAGAGAAGTTTCTTTCGGCTTCGCAGTCTTTACAATGTGAAAACGAAAACGTCATTTTTCTCTTACACCGACGTTTCGAATAATTTATATTCTTTATCAAGGCTCGAGATAACCATTTCCCTGTGAAGTGATTCGTCAGCTAGAGTATTGATTGTCAAAACAGATAATTAACAACATTATGAAAATAATACTAGACACATTAACGTAGCGAAACTCGTAGCACTCTCAACCAACAATTGTGATCACTCATTATATTTTCGGCCGATTTACGATTAAACCCATGTTCGACCAACTTTTTCTTGCCTCTGACCAATTTTTGATATGCTTTTGACTCATTTTAATCCCAGTTTGAGACACAATAATATTCAAATCAATTTTGATTTTTTTCGATCATTTTTTTACTATTTTTATTTTTTATTTTATTGTTTTTGAGCTCTTGGCACCATTTTTAGTTACTTTTTGACTCGTTTTGACTTTTTTTATTTTTGATTAAGTGTTATTCATTTCTAACCAATTTTCGACCCAATTTCGACCTATTTTAACCTTTATTCGTTCATATTTTTGATTAACTATTGGTTTGGTTGGTATTTGTTGGTAGTGGTACTAATTTATTACAACTCATTTTTTTTTGGATCCAGTTCTCACCAATTTAGCCCTTTTTGATCAACTTTTGATTCAATTCTGGTCACTTTTGTTATTTACTATATATGATATTTTGACTCTCTTGACGCATGCTCACTAATTTGTGCCCATGCTATTTTTGACCTCTGAAACTATTTTGAACTTATTTATGTTCAACTTTAAGCCCATTTTGACTCACTCTTTGCTCTATTTTAATCAATTTTCTTCTCATTGTTTACCTAGTGAAAACTGCCAGTTATTGACACAATATTTGATCTAATTTAATTTATTTTCGAACGATTTTCAACTCTTTTATTCGTCTCGAATCTCATTTCAAAAGATTTGTTTAAGCTTCGACGCGATTTGTACTATTTTCGATCGATTTCGACTCAATTTCGATACATTTTTAGATGAATTTCTAATCTGTATTCACCAACTTTTGATTTTTTTAAATTATTATTATCTCAGTTTTTACGTACTGTCCTCTTCAATAATTTTTTTTATTACTTTAGACACACCTTTGATTTGATTCTCACTTCTTGTCTGGTTTTGATTCACATGTGATCCAATTTAGTGGCCAAGTTCAATTTTTTTTGTTCCATTTTCGATCATCTACGACTTATTTTTAAACAATTTTTATTACACATTTTTTATTTATTTAAATAATTTTGGTCTCAAATCCCATTTTTGATTATTTTTAAAGTGATTTATTTTTGGTTCAATGCTAAGTTTTTAGCATTTATTTCTAGCGATCCATTTGGAATACTTTCCAGAACCTAACTTAACTTGTTTTATTCTTTAAAACAACTTTGTTCCTTCAGTCTGTATTGTATTGCTTTATTCAAATTTTGATTCGTTTTAAATCTCTTTTTACTAACTTTTGCTCGTTTTTAAAAAATAATTGTGATTCGTTTCTCAACATTTTTTTATTCATGTTTTTTTTTTCAATTTTATTCCATTTCCTATTTTTCAACTAAATGTTTACACATGCTTAATTACAGATCTGGACTGTTTGTACTAAATTTTGATCCATTTTCAACTCGTTTACAACTTATGTTCGACCCATTCTGACCAATTTCGATTCTCTTTTGGTATAATTTTTGACTTAGTTTTAGACTACTTTAGGTAAATTTTGAACCTAATGCTGACTGATTTCGTTATTGATTATAACCATTCATAACCCAAATTACTTTTGACTCATTTTCACTAATTTTGTGACCTCCTAAAGCACGATCAACTTGTGGGCTCTTTTTTTCACCACGTTTTTCTTTGGTTTTTGATCAGCTTTTGCCTTTTTTGTTTGGTCCTACTTTTAGTCTAGTTTTCATAGAATATTCGATTCATTTTTAATTTAGTTTTTTACAAAACTTAGAATTTGTTTCGAGAGCTTTGGTAGAATCAGATACATAGACTCACCTTCAATTCTTACTTCTTCTTAATAGTGAAATCAAATTTGAATTAGTATCAGTTTGAGTAAGTGAGCTGCAGTTCGGTATATTTTTGATTCGTTATAATTCGTCTTCCACCTCTAGAATCATTTTTACTCTACTTTCAAAAACTTTTTATTTGTTTCTAGTCAATGGTTTCTTTTATTGCTTTTTATTCATTTCTTTATTACTGATTTTTTTCAATTAACTTCAGTTTACATATTATTTAATGTTTTCTGCACTTTCAACTTTTTTGAAATAAATTTTGACATTCGCAAAGCTATGTTTGGCTTTGCCAAGGACAAATGATATCCAGGCCCTGTGTGTGCAGAAAAAAACATGTTTTTAAGATTACATAGAATTCAGTGTAATCCATGTTTTTTCCGATTTTTCTCTTAATCTTTTTTTACCTTTTTCTTGAATCTGTACCTGTCACTTATAACATTGTGTTACAGCGATTCAGAACTTCTAAAGCGACCTAGTGTAGATTGTAGGTCTTCCTGAGTGTAACATTCGCTCATACTAGAAATTTTACAAACACCCCCAAAATTTGAAGTCAAAATACCGTTTTTTGGACCTCCTCCTCGGACCCCTCCTTGGTTATTTCTTGCACTTTTTTTATTTGCAGCACAGTGTAATTGCTAAACAAAGAAAACATGCTCTTTTTTGGTTGCCCCCTTATTCGCTCCACATCTATGCCATGTGGCCGTCGTTGTTTCCCATGGGAAACGAGATGTTCAAGATCGGAATTCATTCCGGCGAAGGAATGTGTAAAAATATACTGTTTCAGATTTTGCAACACTCTGTGTGAATGGAATGTAGCGACTATACCTGATTCTGGAAAGGAGGCCTGTGCATCTCCCCCTGCTCACGAGGTGTAAGTCATTCAAAGGAGATAGCGAGAGAGAATGTATAATTAAAATGAGCTTCGAGTGCCAGTAGTCTCGATAGTTGTTGTTAACTGATTCAATGGTTTTGACCCAGCTTTGCGGGGTGTCGTCTCACCCGCTTACGTGTGATTTTAGTATCACATCATCGACTCGATTCTTACCCATTTTAATTCTCTTTCCATTATATTTGATTCTGCTTTAGACCCTTTCGGATATACTTTTGACTCACTTGACTTTTTTTCACTGATTTTGTGACCTGTTGAACTATTTCGATCATATTAATGACTAACTTTCGATCTAGTTTTAATTTGTTTTCAATCGATGTGACATTTTTTTGTTTCCGAGCACTTTTGACTGCTAATTGATTTATTATAAAAGGATTTTCAACAATTTTAACACCTTCCACACTTTTTTGTTTTATTCTTGTTATTTGCCAATTTTTGCTACATTAAAATCATTGTAGTCTCAATTCTTAGTTGTTTTGATCACTTTCTATAAAGCTTCAGAATGTTTAATTTGATTCTGACCTATTTTCATGCATTTTCATGAGACAAATTTATTCCACATTTAATAACATTCAATGTTGACTTATTTGAATTCATTTCAGATCCATTCAATCATTGTATTTGATTTATTATGTTCTATTTGGCCTCTCTGTCTCTTTTTTACACATTTTACAAATTTGTGGCCCACTTGAATACATTTAGATCGATCTTTGAACCATTATTTTTAAATTCTGGACCATCTTCAACTAATTTCCGAATTATTTTTACCCAACTCCTATCATTTTTTATTCTTATTTCATCATTCATTGTTTCAATTTATAGACTATTATTTTGGATTCATCATTATAGTTTCGACACACTTTTTAATTCATATTTTATTTGTTTTATCTAGTTTTTTATCCATTTTTGTTAAAGAGACCTTCAGTTTTTTTGCTGTTTTTTCTTCGATCATTTTTTGGTTTTGATTTCTTGAACCATTTTTTAGTTATTCTTCGTCTCGCTTTGACCCTTTTTTTTCCTATTTTGATCAGTTTTCAGTTCTTTTTTAACCTAATTCTAACCTATCAAAGATATCTACACTTTGGGGCAAGTATTCGAAACAGGATAATTGTAGCTGAAAACCCGATTTCGCTCGATATTGGCTGTATTTTGCTGAGGATAAAGAATTCGTGCGAAAAAATCATTCAACTTAATTCCAGAAAATAGTCGTCTTAAGAAACACGGTAAATTTTTCAATGATGAGGACGATTTTAGAAGATTATTCAGAAAGTTTGAGGACGACCATAATACACCGTTAGGTGGATAAATTTGTGTGTTTTTCAGTTTAAGATTGTAGAAGTAAGAAATCAATTGAAAACCCGGGTTGCGGTGTGATTTTCTCTCTCGTTCCCAGCAAGCACGATTAGACGGGCGCCCCCTTTGGCATGATTATTTTCACTTTCGATTTGAATGCGAAGCAATGATTTTATTTCCGCACAATTGAAGGGGCTACTAGCCGCAAATTGTTTCGGCTTCCGTTCGGATTGGTCGTTACACTGTTGGGTAACCTAACCCACACAGTTCGATTGAACTTTATCGCAAACCCCAACCTAGTAATTTGGGTATACAAAGTATTTGGTTCAATCTTGGCTTGAAAAACCTTCCACGATCCGCGGGCAAAGTAGATAATAGCTACCTGCTAGATAACTTCAATTGGAGCATAAACTAACTGCACCCAATCATGAAACGTATTCACGAAGCCACTCTGTTTTAGCTAATTGCTTACCCGATTAGATAATCCATCTTAAATTGATTAACTCGCTTTGCAAAATGCCATTAACTATAATAGCCGCTGTCCGAGCCTCTCATGCACCTTGCTCTGCTTGTAGGTAGATGTATCGAACTCACGCCACGCGTGCACCGTAAAACTCGCTCTAATTACTGCACACTTCTTCCCTTCTTTTCCTTCCGGCAAACTCCCTGGTTACCCTATTCTATCTATTGCTCATTGACATGAATTGACGGTCGAGTGAAATTGAGAGCTAGTCAAGGTGCACTTCTTTGCCGAAGCTAACTTTCCCGCCCCGCTAATGATAGCCCGCCACCGTCGTCGTCGTCGTCACCATTGTCGTACTCAGCGCCGCTTGCTTCGATGATGGTGCTCGAGCACGAGTACGAGTACCAGAGCCAGAGCCCCAATCTGATGGGAACGGTAAAGGGTTACACTCGATAATTATCCAATTCACTTTCTTACTGCGGCGATCAGACCACAGACAATAAAATTATTTGGGAAAACTACGGCCACGGACGGGCGTGGCATGAGTATAGATAGGTACATAATTACACCGTGTGCTGACTGACTGACTGTGCTTAACTCGCCTGACAGCAGAGGGCGGATGCTCGTCATCGCGTAAATTGGTCGCAAGTGTACGGGTCCGGGAAAGTATTGGGAAGAAGAAAAAATTGATGGAAAAACGGTTTCCTATTGCGAAGGATTGCTCACGCGGTTGCATGTGGTGAACTACTGTTATTCGGATGCGTTGAAATTGAAATAACTGCATCGTTTACTCCTTTTTTATGTGTGAGATTTAAGCTTTGAATTGAATTTAATGTAACCAATACGGAAAAGATAGAAAAATAAGAAGAAAAAATGTATGAGTAATGAAGTCAGAAATAAATCAAATTTGGAACCAGAACTTCATTTATAATAGATAGAAGAGAGAATAGAAGATAAGAAAGAGTCAAAGATCTATAAGAGATAAGCAACGAGAAATTTAGTGATCAAAATTAAAACAAAAACACATAACAGATACAAAAACTCTACAACAAAAACTCAAACGTAATAAAAAAAAAACAAATTTTTTTAACGAAGATCTTAAAAAATAGCATGTTTTACATGTACTAATAATCATGAGTGAATAAATATTATTGGGATAAAATCGATGATCAATCAAAATCTTCAGTCAATATCAAAATTCTCACGAAAGTAATATATACTTTTGATTTGGAGACAGAATTTTTTGATCTTCAATGTGCACCTTAACCACCAAGCGTCTTCATTGAGAAAAGCTACTGCAATGCAGAATCATTACAATAATCGTATTTTGCCGCTTTAGATTCAAGAACCTGGAGACCTTATTTTTAATTGCAGTAGCTTTTAATGGAGACGCATGGTGGGTTGTTATGGTAGATATTAAAGAATAAAAAAACCAATTTCTAAAATAAAATAAAAATACCTTCTTGTAAATTTAATATTTCATGCAAAAATTTTATGTGGACTTCAAAAAAATATCTTATAGTAGGGTCTCCTGTGTCAAAAAACGGTTTGTGTCATCAATTTTGCATAGTCATTGTTTTTTAAAGTACAATCCAATAATTTTCCCTAAAAGGCTCAACGAATACCTTCAATTTGATGCTAATAGATTTGAAACCGGATAGTGGCTTGAAAGTTAAAAGTTTTTGAAATTGGATATTCGAAACGAATTCGAAGGTGTTTAAATTTTGATTTAAGGCAACTTTTTGACCAAAAGTGTCAAGGTGTCAATATCGAAAGGGACTGCTACTATACTGAAATAAAAAACAATCAAACAATAGTTGCTATAGCAAACAAAAAACACAATACAAAAAATGTATATAAGAACGAAATCGCAGTTTCATTAAAAATTGGAACAGAGTTAAGACCTAATCAAAATAAATCAAGTAAAAACTTGAATACCGAATCAAAAATAAATTGATAAATAACAGAAAAGTATAGTACATAGAAACCGATAAACCAAGAGAGAACATCACATAAAATAACAATAAACCGAAGTTTCAAAATTTAGGAAATATACAAAAAAGAATAAAATGTGAATAAAACTGAAGAAGTCAAATTACTGTCAAACAACAGTAGAAAAGAAAAATAGAACAAAATCAAGTACCAAAAACAGACAGAAACAAATCATATTGGAGAAATTAAACGAACACCAAAAACTGTCAAAAATAAAGAACGAAGCCAACGGGATCGAAAAATCGGAATTGGAAAAAATTAAACAAGAATTAGGAATCAGGAACCATAGTAACAAGTCGAAACTTATAACCAACAGGGGAATTCTGGAAGTAGAAATAAATTCACGAACTAAAGCCAGCAGGAACGAATGAGAACATTAAGAGAAAATCATAATTGAAATGTAAGTTGAATATCAAATGATTCAAAGATGTGTTGGAATTAAAGAAATTAAAAGACTGGTACCAAAACTGTAATATAAGACCCGAAAAGTAACTTCAAAAAAAATCAAACAGAGCCAACAACTGGAATAAAGTACGAAAATACATTAAAGAAAATAACAAAATCCGAAAATTAAGAAAAATATTGAAAAAGGTTAAACGAAAATGAAGATAAACGGAATAGAACCCAAAAAAGTTAAAAAGAAAGCAAAAAAATGCTATAAAAATAAATAGAAAAAATCAATACCTTGAGAACAAATCTGAACTTATAACTAACAGAAAAATTTCGGAAGTAAGCATAAAATAAATATTTTTTTTTTTCTTCATCTATAATTTATTTGACACGGCACAAATACAATTTAATGTTTAACGGCGCCAATTATATCTGGTAGCTTACTTTCTAAAGTATCCTTATAACTAAAAGCAAATTTTTTATCCTCGCTGCCGACTACGAGCTGAAACTAAATCTAACTTAAAGCTAGAATGTTTTGCATTAAAAGCACTGATTTGTTGTTTGATGGTTTTCCATCACCATAGGTAAGCAGCATATTGAATATGTTCCGCTGCTGGGCCAAGATATTACGGACTGGCATATTGGGTTGTCTCCCTCGGGGCCTGAGAGTATCGTGCGGGTCTAGTTGCTGTTTCCGGATCCGGGGTCTTAACGTGTTTTTGTCGTTTGGTTGGATGTAGGCGGAAGGGAATAGGATTAAACTGGGGCGTGGATGGATTTCAGGAAAACGTATATAAGGGACATGTAGGATAGGTCTCGGTTCGCCAAGACATCACGAACAGGAACAGCCGGCTGCCTACTTTCGGCCTGCAGGGAAGCTATTAATTTAGACCTGGAGTCACGGTGTACAGGGCATGACCAAACCACATGCTCTATGTCGTGATAACCTTCACCACAGGCACAGATACCACTTTCCCCGAGCCCAACACGACGGAGATGCGCGTCAAATCTATAGTGATTGGACATAAGCCGGGACATCACGCAAATGAAATCCCGACTTACATCCAACCCCTTGAACCACGGGTTCGTCGATACTTTGGGGATTATGGAATGTAACTACCTTCCCAATTCCCCTCTGGTCCAAGCATTTTGCCAACTGATGATCGTATTCTGACGTACAAGTGCGAAAAATTCATTAAAAGCAATTGGTCTTTCATAAATATCACCGTTTGTTGCGCCCACCTTAACCAAAGAGTCCGCTTTCTCATTGCCCGGTATCGAGCAGTGAGAAGGGACCCACGCTAAGGTAATCTGAAACGATTTTTCGGATAAAGCACTCAGATGTTCCCGTATTTTCCCCAGGAAATACGGAGAGTGCTTAACATCTTTCATCGATCGGAGAGCCTCAATGGAACTGAGACTGTCCGTAAAGATGAAATAATGGTCCGTGGGCATTTTTTCGATAATCCCTAGGGTGTACTGAATAGCAGCTAATTCTGCGACGTAAACAGAAGCAGGATTATCGAGCCTATGGGAGACGGTTAAATTGTTATTGAAAATACCGAAGCCAGTGGACCCATCAAGAAGTGATCCGTCAGGGTAGAACATATTGTCGCAGTTGATGTTTTGATATTTATTGGAAAAAAATTTAGGGATCTGCTGCACGCGTAAATGATCCGGGATTCCACGAGTTTCTTCTATCATGGATGTATCGCAAAACACAGTAGAATCAGAAGTATTTGATAAGTCGACACGATTTGGAATATTCGAAGAAGGGTTAATATTTTGGGACATGTGATGGAAATACAATGTCATAAAACGGGTTTGAGAATTAAGTTCGATTAACCTTTCAAAATTTTCAATCACGGGACGGTTCAAGACCTCACATTTGATAAGAATACGAGAAGACAGGCTCCAGAAGCGGTTTTTCAATGGTAGTACTCCAGCTAAGACCTCCAAACTCATCGTATGGGTCGACTGCATGCAACCTAAGGCGATACGCAAACAACGATATTGTATTCGCTCCAGTTTGATCAGATGTGTGTTTGCTGCGGAGCTGAAGCAGAAACACCCGTATTTAATAACAGACAATATCGTTGTATGGTAAAGCCTTATAAGGTCTCCTGGGTGGGCTCCCCACCATTGTCCGGTTATTGTACGAAAAAAATTCACTCTTTGTTGACATTTTTTCATCAGATACCTTACGTGACAACCCCAGGTGCCTTTAGAGTCGAACCAGATACCAAGATATTTGTGTACCAAAACCTGAGAAATCGTTTTACCCATTAATTGTGTTTAAAGCTGAGCAGGTTCATGCTTCCTAAAAAAAACTACTATCTCAGTCTTCTCCGGAGAGAATTCGATACCTAGCTGTAAAGCCCAAGCAGACAAATTGTCCAAGGTATCTTGCAATGGTCCTTGCAAATCGGCAGCTTTGGCTCCTGTAACAGAGATTACACTGTCGTCTGCAAGTTGTCTTATCGTGCATGAGTTTGCCAGACATTCGTCGATGTCATTTACATAAAAGTTGTAAAGAAGGGGGCTTAAACATGAGCCCTGGGGAAGACCCATGTAGCTAATGCGAAAAGTTGCCAAATCGCCGTGCGTAAAATGCATGTGCTTTTCGGACAGCAAATTGTGCAAAAAATTGTTTAAAATTGGAGAAAATCCTTGTCGGTGAAGTTTGCCCGAAAGAATGTCAATAGAAACGGAATCAAAAGCCCCCTTAATGTCCAAGAACGCAGACACCATTTGTTCTTCGCGAGCATACGCCAGCTGAATATCTGTTGAAAGCAGCGCAAGACAATCATTCGTCCCTTTGGCACGGCGGAAGCCAAATTGAGTATCTGATAGTTGACCATTTGATTCGACCCAATGGTCTAAACGACGGAGTATCATTTTTTCCATCAATTTCCGGATATAGGATAGCATTGCAATCGGCCTATAAGAGTTGTGATCAGAAGCTGGTTTCCCTGGTTTTTGGATGGCGATCACCTTCACTTGCCTCCAATCCTGCGGTACAATGTTTTGCTCCAGGAACTTATTGAACAAGTTCAACAAGCGCCTCTTGGCATTGCCGGGTAGATTCTTCAACAAGTTGAATTTGATTCTATCTAACCCAGGCGCGTTATTGTTACAGGACAGGAGGGCAACTGAAAATTCTGCCATCGTAAAAGGTGATTCTATCGCGTCGTGGCCCGGAGACGCATCACGAACAATATTTTGCTCAGGAACAGAGTCCGGACATACTTTCCTGGCAAAATCAAATATCCACCTACTTGAAGACTCCTCGCTTTCGTTGACCGTTACGCGATTCCGCATTCTTCGGGCTGTGTTCCAAAGAGTGCTCATCGATGTCTCCCTCGACGTCTCGTTCACGAACCGACGTCAATATCCGCGTTTCTTTGCTTTAGCCAAGCTTTCAAGCTTGGTATCAAGCTCCGAATACCGTAAATAGTCGCCAGGTATACCTCCCTTCTGGTAGGCCAAAAACGCGTCGGATCTTTGCGTGTAGACATCGGAGCACTCTTGGTCCCACCACGGAGTGGGAGGCCGTTCTTTAATCGTTACGCCGGTATATTTCTTCGTTTGGGCTTGCAACGCGGCGTCGAGAATCAAGCCCGCGAGGAGGTTGTATTCTTCAAGTGGTGGATGATGTTGTATCGACTCGACCGCTTTTGAAATCATTTCCTCGTATAACTTCCAATCGACATTCCGTGTGAGGTCATACGGAATGTCAATTGGTCGCATGCAAGTCGACCCGTTATTAATTGAAATAAGAATAGGCAAATGGTCGCTACCGTGAGGATCGAGGATTACCTTCCATATGCAAACCAACCGTAGCGACGTCGAACATAAGGATAGATCCAAAGCGCTTGAGCGCGCTGGAGGTTTCGGGATACGTGTCATTTCGCCGTTGTTTAAAATAGTCATGTCGAAGTCATCGCAAAGGTTATAGATTAAAGAGGAGCGGTTATCATTGTAAGAGGAACCCCAAGCCACGCCATGAGAGTTGAAGTCTCCCAAAATCAAACGTGGCGAGGGAAGAAGTTCTATTAAATCAAAGAGCAGCCGTTACCCAACCTGTGCTCTGGGAGGAATATATATTGAGGCAATACAAAGCTCTTTACCTTGTATTGTCATTTGACATGCGACAACTTCGATGTCTGGAATCGAGGGGAGGTTAATACGATAGAAAGAATAGCACTTTTTAATCCCTAAAAGTACTCCTCCATATGGGGTGTCTCGATCAAGGCGAATAATATTAAAATCATGGAAGTTGATATCAATATTTGAAGTAAGCCAAGTTTCACAAAGGGAAAATGCATCGCATTTGTTTTTATTTATCAAAACTTTAAACAAATCAATTTTTGGTATAATACTTCTACAATTCCACTGTAAGACAGAGATAGAATCCTTCATATACGCAGTTGAATTAGGCATCGAAGGATACAATCGCTGCAAGGAGGGGCCATTGGGCAGTCAACTGCTTCAAAAATGATCTAACTGTTGGGAGAAATGCTGTATGAAAAATTTTAATTGGATCGGGTACATTGAAAGTTTCAAAAATCCAGTCCACAATGTCAGAAAATTTCACTAATCCAGAGTTTGTTTCATCAACTGGATGTGCAAAAGGAACAACTGGGGTTTTAGATGTTCCTGGCAGTGCTGGGAACTCCTTCTGGGACTTTAAATTTGCAAGCCCAGGAGGAGTTTGCTTCGGGTTTTCCGCAGCACTGTTTGGTTTGTTCGTACTTTTCATTACACTTTGGGAAATCTTAGGACCTTTTCTGGGAAGTTTAGGAGAGGAAATGTTTTTCCTCTTTCTAGACTCCCCAGGATTGGCGTAAGATGTTCCCGCTGGTGAATCGTCAGAATCGGTTTCATCAGAGGACAACAGATCAAAGGGGTTCGATGTTATGGTAGAAGTGGTCACGGTCTTCTTCAGCATCTCAGCGTAAGAACACTTTGAACGCTCCTTAAGTGACCGCTTGATTTTATCTCTGCGGTGCATGTACACCGGGCATGTGGAGAGCTCATGCTGGTTTTCCCCACAGTGAATACATTTTTCAGCATTAACACTGCAAGAATCTTCCGCATGAGTCTCCCCACACTTGCTACATCGTGCCTTATTGCAGCAGTAAGCGGCTGTGTGGCCTAACTGCTTGCAATTCAGGCAGTTCATGACGCGAGGCACATATAATCGCACAGGGAGACGAACCCGGTGGATCGAGACGTGGCTTGGTAGCGCTGACCCGGCGAACGTAACTCGAAACGAGTCTGACGGGGTGTATACTGTTTTGCCACCGATGATCGATGCTGACCGCAATTGCTTGCAGTCGAGCACCTTTACATCGGGACAGGTTTTGTTCTTAAAGCACCCTTTGGCACTTTTCAGTATACACTCGAAGGACAGACTCGAATCGGTTATGACACCGTCGATCTCCACGTCTCGTGCGGGTATGTAAACGCGATACTCGCGTGTGAAGAGCTCAGAGTAAGCTATATCGTTGGCCTCTTTCAGGTTACTGACTACGACACGGAGCTTGTTAGGCCGGACCTTGGAAATTTCGGTCACGCCCTTGTACTCCTTCGTCAGGTCTTTAGAAATCTGCAAGAGGTTCAACTGTTTCGATTTCGGTCCCGCCTTTGGCCGAAAATAGACAGTATAGCTGCCCTGGGCTCCGTCTGGGTAAAGCCTGGGGCGAGGGGGGACTGAAGAATGAACAGGGGAGGGGGTAACAGAAGGGTCAGGGTCAGAGGGGTTCGAGGATGGTGGCGCGGGAGGCGAGGGATCTACATCCATCCCGCTAAGTCTAGCGCACTAGCGCCGACAAGAGCACGTACCTTTTTACTTCTCCCTTCCAGTAAGGTTGGTTGTCCGATCGTTCGAAGTTGCAGCCGTTACAGCCAGCAGCACCAATACAGCAGCACCAAACAGCCACCAGCAGCGAGCCAGGTGTGAGATCACTCCACACAGCGATACAACTCACTGTCAACTGATGGCTTCTTCTTTTTCCTCTTTTGTGTCTCGTCCACTGCTGTAGCACAATTCAGCCAGCAGCCAAATCGGCTTACGCACCAGCTGGTAGTCACGATGCGAAACAATTGCACAAAGGCGCGACCTTGAACCCAGATTTATTTCACTCGACCAGGCAAACAATGCCAACACTTGTTCACACGTCTTTTGTTTTATATTCTATCGGAGCGATCACCGATCACACGTCCGATACTGATGCGTGTTCGGCACAGAATGATAAAATAATAATTAAAGTAGGCATAAATGAAAATAATAAAATATCTCCAACAACCGTAAGCAATACGCAAAAGTGGAACAAAGAACGAACCGAAAAATTCAAAAGAATGTAGAATAGGAGATTATCAAATCAAACTGCAAAAATTCTTAAAAGTCGTGAAATTAGAAAAAAACAACAGCAAGAAAAGTAGATTGAACAATAAAATTAAAATCGAATAGTGAAATTAAGTGAAAATAAGTCTTCAAAGGGCTTTCAACGAATTTCATAAGTAAGTCAGAACAATATAAACCACGGCGAAACAGGAAGCAAGAACAACGTCACCAAAACTTCACAAGAAATCGAAACCAAAATAAACATGAACAAAATATACAGAATACGGTCGAAAAAGTGAAAAAGAAGGCCAAAACGCTGTCAAAAATTAATAAAAGAATCCGGAAAAAACATCGGAAATCGAAAATCAAAAGTGAAAATCAAACAAGTAAATAAATAAAAGCGAAGAGAAAGGAACATCGCTGGAATGAAAGTTGAATATCGAAATAGTCAAAATAATTGGATCGAAAAACTGAAACGAATTGTATTAAAAATTGTCGAATTGAAGAAAGATAAACAGACAAAATAGGGTCAAAATGTTATTTTAAAAATCTCATTCAGAAAATCACAAACTAATGTGACCAAAAACTTTCTCACAAAATGACGACGAAAATGATTACAAACACGACAAAAGTACGGTGACAAAAAAAAATACAAGAGACTACAATACCACCAATGAAAATGATCACCAAAATAATGGTGAACAAATTTGACAAAAGTGGTGCAAAAATAGACATGAAATGGTATAAATGATAACACGAATAGCGACTAAATGACGACCAAAATGGCGACATGGACTACGATAAAGACTATAACAAACGTGGCAACCAAAATTATGGTACAATGATGTAAAAAATAATCTCCCAAATGGTCTCGAGGTACGATGCTGGCCTAACAAGCCAGTCGTCGTAGGTTCGAGTCTCGACTGCGAAGTCTGTGTATAAGTAAACAAAAGGTCAAGTTCCGAATCGGAATGCAGCACCAAGGCTTTGCTTTGATGTGAAAAATTACGTCGAAAACGACATGAAAAAAACGACGAAAATGACAACCAAATTGACGACATGAATTATGATGAAAACGATGACAAATATGGCAATCAAAATTACGATACTGACAACGACGACATGATAATGGTTTAATGGGAAGAAATTAATGACAAAAATTGATTATAAAAATGGCCTGAAAACGAAACGTGACATCAAAAATGACCAAAACAAATGAAAAATAATAAAATAATAATGTGCGAAGAATTAATAATCACAACAGCTGTGAAAATAATGCAAAAAATACAGATCTAAGTTATAATTAAAATGCCAAAATTTATGACAAATTTGACGCCACAAATGAATACAAATCGCAATAAAAGACTATAAACTCAATGACAAAAATTCATGAAAATGTCAAAAACGCGACCAAATCGACGATAATGCTAGATAATAAATGGAATAGATAAGAAATGGTACAAATGAGAACAGAAATGATGACCAAAATGACGACATGAATTATGATAAAAACAACTTAGCCAAACTGACGACACTGATTTGTCAAAAATAACGACGAAATTGGTAGCAAATATGATGAAAAAGTAATAAAATTAATGTTAACAATGATTTCGAAAATTGCTTAAATAGTACGAAACGTGATATAAATAATGACGACAATGAATAACGAGCAATAAATGAATAACGAAAAAAAAACAATATGAGAAGAAAAATAACCATAATAACTATGAAAATATTAAGAGAAAATGGAAATCTAAATGATTCAGAATGTCGATAAAAAAATGATAACATTATTGATAACAAAATTTACCTCAAATTAACTAGAAATAGACACTAAAGCGACGCACAGTGGCGCCGTTTTGAAAAAGAAGACGGTCCAAAGTCTTTTCTCACTTTTCCTTACATTTTAGGGGTTTGGTATCTTCGGAAGAGTTGTTCAGAATACTGATTAGAATTTTCTGACATTTTCATTCAATTGCTTATTAAGCTAGAATTACACTTAGAAGAATTAACTTGTTCATTTTAGGAGATTTTCAATTTCTGTCTTCGGCAAAGTTGTAGAACTATCAATTCCGTGAAAATTTGCCGAAGACACAGAATTCCTAGGTCTTATTTTTGAAAAGATATAACTATCTTTCTTGAAAGACTACATTAAAACCATTTGTTTTCACTTAAATTATATTTCAACTACTTGAGATGTTCTAGAAAGTTTTAAATAATAACAAAATACAAATTTTTCTAAAAAAAGAAGTTAATTCTGTTGAACCAGCTCCGAAATAGAGCGATTTCAAGGTAAATTTATGTAAATTTTTTAAACCAAATTTTTTAAAATTGTGAATGTTTGTGAAGTATTACTCAATATCATTTGTTTTGGCATGTTTTGAGGTACAAGTACACATATTTTTCAGAATCGGGACTCTTCGGGAGCTTCGTGTTTTCATAGTTAAAAAAAATACTATTACCGATTATTGTTTTGTATAGATTCATGTTGATATAATTTTTGAACTTTCTAGAACATCTCAAGTTGATCAGAAGTAGTTAAAATATAATTTAAGTGAACAAACTAGTTTTAAGGTAGTCTTTCAAGAAAGATAGTTATAACTCTTCAGAGATAAGACCTAGGAATTCTGTGTCTTCGGCAAATTTTCATGAAATTGATAGCTCTACAACTTTGCCGAAGACAGAAATTGAATATCTCCTAAAATAAACAAGTTAATTTTTTTAAGTGTAATAGTGTAGCTTAATAAACAATTAAATGGAAATGTCAGATAATTCTATTCAGTATTCTGAACAACTCTTCCGAAGACACCAAACCCCTAAAATGAAAAGAAAAGTGAGAAAAGACTTTTGACCGTCTTTTTTCAACAAGGCCCCCCTGTGCGACGGCGAAAATGTCGACAAAAGGACAATAAAAATGACAGCTTCAAAGCCCGAAAAGAAGAAATTGTGACAAACATGACAGCAAAACTGGGACCAAAACTAATGACAAAAATAACGACAAAAATGACAACAAATCGACGACATGAATTTTGGCAAAACCTATGACAAACATGGCAACCAAAATGATGACAAAGTTATGTAAAAAATGACGACGAAAACGGAAGCAAAAATGATAAAAAAGTGATGAAGATAAAAATAACGACAAAAAAGACAAAAACATACGACCAAACTGGCAACAAAACGGAAACTGTGATCAAATAAAACGGAAGAAGTGATAAAAACGATAGAAACAAAAAAAAATAAGAGTAAAAATGACTCCAAAAATAATAACAAAACTGACAACAAAATAATGACATGAATGGCGAAAAATAGATGAAAAAATGAAAAGAATGAAAACAGAAATAGCAAACATGATGGAAAAATAATGACATAGAAAGCGGAAAAAGGGGTTAAAATGATTACAGAAAGAATAGTGAAACTTGCATAAAAAATAATGACCGAAATGACGACAATAATTCTGACGAAAATGGCCAAAAACTGAATAAACTAATGACAAAAAGGTCGACAAGAATAACTACAAAAAATATAACCATAGTGACGGAAAAAATGAACACAAAAATGATAACAACAAGACAGTAAAATGCAGTAAAAACTTTAGGAAAAATGTGACAAACATGTCAATAAACAGCGCCAAAAATGACGAACAAAATAATGACAAAAGGCGTAATAGAAAAAAATTACGTAATAGCAAAATTAATGAAAATGAAAAGATCCACTGAATAATAATGGTAAAAATAAATGATAAAAACATCAACAAAAATGACGATTAAAAAGAATCAAGCACATGAACGGATGATAACAGGAGTTTATGTGAGTAACACTGGCGCCTTTTGCTGCCGTGTTCGTGCTGCGTCCTTTATTTCGATTGGGAACGACAAACAATGCGTGAGATAGGCTGCAGTGGTTCAAGATAAGGAAAAACGAATCAAGAATGAATTGCTCAAAGAGTAGACAAAAAAAGGAATCAAAAAACTGAAAAAAAAAATTCTAAAAATAACAAATTACCGGTGAAAACTCATTAGGTCAAAAACTTTAAAAAGTGAAAAATTATTATATTATGATTTGATGATTATGATTATGATTATGATGAGAAGAATTGAAATTTGAGTCGAAATTAACAAATTCATCATAATAATCATAATCATAATTATGATGACTTTGTTAATTTCGGCTCAAGTGCGATACAACGTACGAGAACCTTAACCAGGTGGACATGGGATCTCGTTCAGTCGATGGGCAGTGTTTAGCTCGAAACCGGTAGACGAAAGGTAATTTTATTATTATCCTTTTATATCTGTAAGTGTCTTGTCTAATCACTCGTCGTGTTCCGTCTGTGTTCGCGATTACTCGACTCAAGTTTCGATTCTTTTTCGCCCGAAAATTCGGTTTGGGTAAATATTTGCAGCATATGGTTGATGTGGAGGAAATATTATCGAGCACTTTCCAAGCACATTTTACTTTTAAAACAATTTGGCGTAAATTCAAAAGAAGGAAACGTAGAGTAAGGTAGCGATATCCACTATCCATCGTAACATATGGATGAAAATCGCGTAAACATAAATAATCTATAAATTTATTACCCAGTGCTGTAAAAGTCCTTCTCAACTCGAGGTGTACAAACACTTAACCTTAAATTGATAAAAGTACACTCCTAAAGTACTTTAACACCGGATAGATAGTCTCTGGTTCGGAAATCTTTTCCCGATGTCCACAACGGGGCCGGGTGACCTTTGCTGCCTCAGCGTTTGATATTAACAATTGCGGCGCGCGGTATGTAATGTAATACGATCGACAACCGATAAGGCCTCTCCCGCCTCGCAAGTGTGTCAAATTGCTGCCAGCAAGAAGTGCGTTGATGGCGTACCGAACGCATGCAGAAGCTACTGTCGTACGGGCACCTGCCTCCGGCAATGATGCTGCTGCTTTGTAATGATCATTGAATAAGAATGCAAGCAGGCAAGCGTTGAAAGCGTATGAGTAAAAATACCCAGCCGCTCCAGCAGTGCCGCCATCCTGGGTGCCCTTCGGATCGAGTTTACATAGAGAGGAGATGTACGCTTTCGATTTCTATATCGATACTTTTTCTTCTTGCGTTGTTGACTTGTTTGGTAACGCATTAGAAGAAGGGCCCTTTAGCGTGTGAACGGCGCTTTTTTCGACGTTGGTTAGGAATGGTTTGTTTTTATCTTTTAAATATTTTTGAGATGACTATTAATGGCTTTTGGAATTGTTTTTGGACCTTCATTTTTTTATTTAGATAATTGAGAGCATTGCCGTTCTTCGTTCAGTTACGGTGTCTATTTCAAGTCTGTTCTACCCTAATTAAGCCAATCAATCCGTACTCGGATCTGCTAACCACTTAATTCCGGATAAAGTTGGCTGATTAAAAGTAATACTTGCAGATTACCTCGTGCACCACCTGGCGATCGACGATTAAAAAACAAATTACAGCTCGGCTGCTTCATCGCAAAACCGATCCCCACACTTAAGGTCCGTAACGACGATGACCAGTTACAGCAGCCGTGCAGCTTTGCCCATTTTCGCCAGCTCTCAATTAGGCTGAAATAATTAGCCGAAAATTTCACTTACGTGCCCATCGTTGTTGCGGTTTTCGTGTTAAAAACCCGTAATCGGCGAGCCCCGCAAGGTCGTGCCTGGAGATTTGCTCGCACCACACCGCACCGGAAACGAGCTCATAATCACGTAAATAAAATAACCGTATTTTTGCCGGTTGCCCGCTGCTTGCAGCGGCTAATCGTATCAAAAAGTCATCAGCAGCTAGTGGTACATTCTTAACCTCCGTTAAGTTCAACTGTCTTGCTTGCATCAATACATTCTAATCTAATACGAAAAAGTTAGCTTCTGACCTACAGTTTCTAACCTCACTGTGCACCGCCAATTTGGCGCCCGCCAATTGGACTATGACAATCGAAAAATAATTGCCGTGACGATGATGACGATTGATCGCCATAAAGTAGGAAACAGAAAAAAAGACATTACGGTACTGCACAAGTACCGGAAAATCGCACCGTCTGACCCACTGATGGGCTGCGGCTGTGGTCACCGTCCAGAAACGCTGCCCACTAGTGCAGTTATTCAACGGGTTGGCCGTTAGTGCCTCTCACCGAACACGAATTATCGACAATAGAAAATGGTAAATTCCATTCCGAGTAAGAGTAGCAAATACCTTTTTGTGAGTTTTTTCGTCTTTGTGGTGCTTCAATGAGACTTGATCCAGAAACGAAAACGATAACAATAGCTTAAACATTGAAATCATGACTATTTTACCCGCAATAATAAGAAACTTTCAGTATTGTCAATTTTTTTATGGTTTTGATATATGTTGAATTGCTTCTACATTCTTTTGGTATTTTCGTCCGGGCTCGGCCTCTTTTTTAAATTATAACACTCAGAAAATCTTTAGTCTGCCACTCGGTCAATGAATAAATCATGTCCGATACGCTCGAATAAATACCTCGGTGCATATCCCCACTGCATTCATCTTAACACGGTCTAACCCGGTAATTGGCATTTCACAGGGAATCATCAACGTCGTCAGTGTCGAGGTGAAATAAAATAATATGTTTTATGGCCGGCTTCAGCCCGTCTGGAAACTCCGCAGACCTTCGGAAGTGAAAACAAGTCTCTCGGTTGGTGGGTCAGCATCACATACCTACCGTGTCTCTCCCCCGCAGAGTGAAATTATTAGTCAAATGAGCTGTTCGATGACAGTCGCACTCGCAGACCAGTGCTGGCAGTAGGTTTATTGAATTTCCTCCACCTCGCGCATCGTGTATCAAAACAAACGCTCAACCCCCAGAAACAGTGTCTCGTCCGACAGGTAAACCAACATGAGAAACGTGACCATTCGATCAAAAACTCTCACCTCGCCCCCCTTTGCCCTTCGACAGGCAAATGCGAAAGGCGGTCTCGGTGTTGGCTTCTGGAAAGAAAGTTCATCGCCTGGGCTTCCTGGCTTCCATGGTCACGTAACGTACGTACGACCGGCTGCTGTGAAGAACTGTCAGTCTGTCGGGCGGGAGCGAAATCCACCGGCAGCGGATGATGCGTGTCATTAGTCAATCATAAAAATACAACAAAATATGCGTGCGCGTTCCGTTTGTCCAAAGCGCCTCTGCTCAGGAAGCTTTCGGTTGCGCTTGCTGTGATTTCCATAATTTAAAACCTATTTTCGAATGTTGACAACCTGATGCGATACGCAACCCGGTCTGCGGTCGGAGGGAGTGAATGAATGAGTGACAAGTGCGATGAAACGAGAAACAGATAGCGGCGAGACTTGGTGTGACGATTATGATTCGGAATTTATAGGCGGGGAAATTGGAGCGGTTCACTTCGGAAAGTGAAACCACACGGCGACCGGGGTTGCAAAAATCTATAGAGCCTTTTAATCAGGCGGTAGATGTTTGGAATTTTATGCTCCACTCTAGCAGAGTGCACGCGGCGCGGAACCGGGGCACGCTGTTGTTTGGCCAGTGAAATCAAAATACTGACGTCAGGTTTTTCGACGATTCGACGATTTCGCGCGATTTGTTGAGGTCCGAAAATATTTTGTCTTGGTAGAAATTTTTCAACATTTAATTAGGCTTTGTTCAACAGTTTGAGCTATGGAACTTCGAAGCAGTCAAATTGTAGCCGAAAATAAAGCGGAAAAGTGTCAAGTTACTACCTTGAGGGATCCTTCAATAGTTCACAAGTATAGCAGAGACTGATGACTTGATTATGAGTTAAAGAGTTCTGTCGTATTTCATACAGTTATTTTCCACATAATAAAATTCGTAAATTTTCTCAAAGCTACTTCTAAGCAACTTCATGAAAAAGTCACAATTTTGATATTTTTTATAATTGTCATTTTTAATTTGGTTGAAACTTTGCACAGATGTTCCCATGGACAAAATATAAGTTAAATAAGTTTCGCCTTCTCAAAAAAGTCCCCATGCAAAATTTTATGCATGCAGAATTTCAGCTCGATCGAACATCGGGAACACGTGCCTCAAAGCGGTCAAAGTTTCATGTCTCCCAGCCTTAAAATTTTCTGAGTCCCAGAAACTCGATTTTTTTCGTAAACATTTTTTTTTTTCGAGTTAACACCAGATCTCGACGTTTTATGCATTTCCAAGACATTTGACATCAAAAAAAAATTTTCGATATCGACAATTTCATGAACTACTCATTACTTTCATCGGTCAAAAAGTTGGAACTTTGATCGCGTTGAGGCTTCTGTTCCCGATGTCCAATCGAGCAAAAATAAAATTTGGCATATGCACTCTATTCGAGTAGACGAAACTTTTGAGCCCTACCGCTGAACCAAATTCGAAAGTTGATTTTTTTTTGTATATTGTATATTGGCCACAAGCTCGAAAATTTTCTAAGACACAGATAGTTGATTTTTCAGAAAATTTATTTTTTCGTGTTTCATGCATTTTTAAGACATATGGCATCGAAAAAAATTGATATCGACAATTTCGTGTATCACTTCCTGTGCTTTTTTTTCATCGATATTTTTCGTGAAACTTTCCAGATGTTCGATCAGGCTGAAATTTTGCATGGGTGTTACGGCACCCACGCGTCCTGTAAAAGCCTATAGGGTTCCATCATATTAGGTGACATACTTAAAACCCGGAAAGAAGCCAGTATTCTACCGCATTCTTTCTACGTTGGCACAGCCTTCAGCTGTGCATGAAAGAAGGCCAAAGCTTGCTTACAGTTGAAGCCAAGTTTTCCGCTTGGCTTGGGTGACGTAAACCGCCATCCGTAAGCACAACTAATTAAAACAAGAGCCCGCGGTTCGATACTTGATGGGCCGGTAACTCGTCGCCGCACCGCGAGGGTGAGTTACTGGCAAATGTTTGTAAACAAGACAGAGTGGCGAGCGCACGGCTCACCGCTCTCGGTAGAACTAGACTAAGTGGGATTAAACCCACGAAGTAATGTTCGAAAATAGAGACAGGCCGAGGAAAATCCATTAGAGTAATAAGGATAGGCAGTGATTTCGCAAGGGGAAATTGTCTCTCGCGGAATACACTCTAGGGCTAGCAGTAAGATCTCATGTAAAACATTATTCAATCCAAAATTAAAAGTGGTTCCGTACGGACCGTCTGACCGTACGTACAGGATCCTGGCAGAGTCCTCCGGAAAGGACTCTACATGGGGACTTTTTTTCGAGAAGACGAAACTTTTGAGCCCTACCGCTAAACGATATTCGAAGGTCAATTTTTTTTTTCATGCAACTCATTGGCACTCTAGTAAACATAGTAGTAAATAATTTAATCTTCTCGAAAAAAACGTAAGATAAACAAAAAAGTTAGGAAGGAAAAACAAGAAAAGATTATTATAAATAGGGTATCGAACGTCTTCGTCAGTGGTTTTCTTCGGCCCCCTTTTGCATAAGATTGCTGCAGAAAAACTGCCGAAGAAAACCACTGACGAAGACGTTCGATACCCTAATATATTCCATAAAAAACATTTTCTCAAAAATCTGGGTTTTTTACACGAAAATTACCCAATGTTAGCTACACAATGATAGTTGTTTGAAGATAAAGGAAGAAAAAAATAACACACAAAAAAGGACACTCGGTTCGGGAAATAGTCCTTAAGATAGATTACCCGTTAGCACAAAGAAATTGGTGCAGACATAGAGGAGTTGCTCCTGAATTCATCTTATCGCTCTTATTTGTCGAATTTACCTTCAAATTTTACTATATTTCTGCAGAGTAAAACGTAAACGAGTAAATAGAAAGTTAAATTTGCAATTACTTTTATTTTGAAAAAGTAGCAAAATTTTACAATAAATTGGACAAATAGGGTATCGGCTTTATTATCGTCAGGTTTTACCTATTATCGGCAGGGGGGTAGATGATGTCCAAGATCGTCAATTTCTTGCATGATGGTTTATCATAATGCAGAGTGCCTCTTTGCAAAATATCAGTTCTCTATGACTTCATTAACTCCCCGGACGACAATAGGTAAAACCGAACGATAATAGAGCCGATACCCTAATATGTAACTTTAATTTTAAATTTTCGATCTTCTTTTCTATAAATGACTCACGTGAGATACTGGAAGTGAATACTGAAACGCTCCTGCTAAATATAAGTATAGTGCACAGGCGGTTCAAACGTGATCTTCTTAATACTTTTAAAATTGTACTTCATGCATTGGAATTGTCAATCTCCATCATGAAGACTTGCATAGAAGCTTGTATGCGTGACTAAATGGATTGACAGTGCTGCTGTCTTCACCGTAACTGGTGCAAATGCAATGCAAATAACTATCAACTAAGTACATTTTAACTAAGACAAGACGTGACAGCTGGTCACCGTTACATTCAACCAATTTGAACCGGCTGCTGATTGGCTGAATTCGCTAACGCAATCGTCACGTAGAAAATACAACGAGGTTACTTTTCACTGTAAAGCAGTGATGCTGGAGAGTCATAATTTAGCTATTTTAATTGTTCATAAATAATGATGCAAAAGTATGCAAGGCACATGATATTACCGAGTAATGTATTTCACTGTTATAACTTTAAAAATGCATTGATTAATCGTTTATTACTATTTCGGTTGAAGGCCAAGAAACTTAGAAAGAAAAAATTTGGGTACCAAGAAACTTAGGAAGAAAAAATTTGATAGTAGAAGTATGCTTTATTGAACATAAAAAAATAAATAAGAATTGAGTATTATTCGCCTATATATTGCAATTTTAATTTTTTTTATTTTCATTGACCTGCAGAAGTTGTTAAAAATAATCACTCTGGCATCAACGGTATGGAACGTTCAAAAAAATTTCGACGGGGATGACGGCCGTTACGAAAAGAAAAATAAGAAGCCAGCTGTCGCGTCTTGTCTTAGCATTTTGATAGTTTTCCCATAACTTTTGTGGCGGCTCCTGAGCAACTTTTCGATTGTTCTTCGGTCGCTTCTCGCATATTTATATTCAGAAAATCTTTTGATATTTGGTGCATTGACGTAGCCAAACAAATCTTTTCTGTGGAGAGCAGCTCCCCGCTTATATGCTACTAAAACCAATGACAATCATGTAGCAAAACGGAGTTAGCAAAATAGTGGTTTGGAGCGCTCACATCAGTCACTCTTAATGCGGGTTATTATGTTGTAGTAGAGATATGAGTGCGGGAGATTATTGAAGTGAGAGAATAGAAGAGAACTACGTAAAACACGAAGTGTTTTCTTGCTTTTCAGTGATACTGCTTACCGTGTAACGCAGTCTATGGTCAGTTCGAGAACAATGCTAGAATTATTATTGTTAACGCATGGCATGAACAGTTGTGCCCATCGATGTTGAAAAAGTCAAGGTACCCAGCCCTAAATTGAAAGATAATGTTATTTATAGCATTTTCGTAGAACATTTAGACTTTCTGAAAAATTTTCAGGTTGTCCAATTGTGACTTATGAAAAAATGACTTTTTTACCTACAGAACCACCCGCTTGCTTTTTTTTTTTTAAATTCTGTTCGATTCCTACATTTCTCCATATATGTTTTTTATTTTTGTGGGATTGTTTCTGAGTATTTTGCATGGTTTAGTTCAGCATCGAATTCAGTTTTTTGACTCACAGCGCGCATAAAACATCAAAGAAAAATATCTTTTTGCAAATAATTTTTAGATAAAACCCTTCAAAACACAAATAAACAATTTTTTGATCAAGAACTGAATTTTTTCTGCAAAGCGGAGTTTTTGACAAAAATTTACATGGAAAATGTCTTCTCATAGAAAGCTCTATGTTGCTCGTAATATGTAAGAGAAAGAAACATGATGTCTTCGGCAAAGTTTCTTGGTTTGAGATGACCTAAAATTTTGTCGAAGACACCTTGCATCTATTATAATCTGATTAAAAAATAAATTTTTTATCTCACTCATTGGTGGATTAATCACCCATCATTCTACATTAAAAGATGTCCTTTTGAATATCCCGAAAGTTTTTTGAACACACTTTATAGCTGTAATCATTATTTGAATCACTATTTGGGTAATTAGTCGCACAAACGGCAAAAGAAAACACAGAGTATTGGAGATATTAAGCTTTAGTGGTATTTTTGTACGAATGCTTAGTTTTCCATCACATGTAAAATGCCAATATCTCAGCTACCTTATAAGATATCTAGGATCTTTTTTCATATAAATTTTCTTCATGAATCCCGCTTTCCAGTTAAAATTTCAGTTTCTGACTGAAACTTTTTTATATGTGTTTTAAAGAGTTTTATCTAAAAAATATAGGAAAAATTCACTTTTTTACGATGTTTAATGAGCTCTGTGAGTCAAATAACTGCATGCGATGCTGAACTAAACCATGTAAAATATTCAAAATTAACTCAACGAAAAAAAATATATGAAAAAATGTGGAAATCGAACGGAATTGCAAAAAATGCAAAAGGGTAGTTTTGTAGCTTAAAAAAGTCATTTTTCTTAAATCACGTTTGGGCAACCTGGAAACAATTTTTTAGACAATTTTAGGGCTGAGCACTTTGACTTTTTCAACATCGATTTTTTTCGGGACACCCTAGTGCCCATGGAAATCGACTTTCCGGTAGGTATTAAAAGTTTTGTTTTCCTGAAAAAAATCCCCAAGAAAATTCCAGCACCATCGTGCAGCTGCCTCCTTCCCAGAACCAGGTAGAGTCACAACATTCCATTCGCACAGACACCAGATACTCATTCGAAGCAGCCTTCTGTTGCGTAGTTTGAAATAATATATTTTCTCGAATTTATTTCGTCGGAATAAAGTTCTGATACTAGACACCTTGTTTCGCGGGAGAAACAATGACGGCCGCATGACAGTGAAATGAGTAAGCCATAGAAAAAAGAGTAGTGATGAAATTCCCTTTTTAGACGACAGAAACAAGCCCAAGAGTTAAACAATTGATTTGATTCCGGGCGGTCGTTGATTTCTCCGCACGTACTTGTTCACTACACGCCCCTGGCAACGGTCTAGAAAACTTAAGCCTTTGTAATAGAACTTCCGAAAGTCGTGCCTCAGAGTCGTCGAAGTTTTACTTTTTTAACCGATGAAAAATAGCGTGAAATTTTCGATATCGTTTTTTAATGCCAAATGTCCTTGGTAATATATGAATGGTCGAAATCTGGCGCTTTCCCTAGAAAAAATTTTGAAGGTTTTTTTTCTGAATAACACCAGTTCTAGAAGTTTTATACATTTCTAAGAGACTTGGTTAAAAATAATTAATTCTATAATTTTATACCGACAATTTCTGTGCATTTTTTCATCGGTCAAAAAGTGAAGGAATGACTGCTTTTAGGCTCCACAACCGGAAATCCGATTGAGCTGATATTTTGCATGATGATTTTTTTCGAGAATACGAAGCTTCTGAACTCTACTTCTAAACGAAATTTGAAGAAAAAATTTCTTCCACACATTACATTAGCATTCTAGAAAAAGTAACGCAGAACCCTGACATTTGAATATATTAGAAGGTCGGAGGCTTTGGGAAGATGAACCCTACGCCTCCTCGGTTACTCCACTGATTTGGTGAACATTTCAGTGATTAGTTGACATTTCAGCTGCTGAAAAATATTTTTTTTTTTGCTAACACACAGGTTTCGCCCTAGAGCTCAAACTGGGAAAAATGAAATAATACAGCTTTTTTTCCATTCCTGTGAATTTTGGCAAGCCCCTAGCAAGCTCGGCAGTAAGTCAATTGGCCGAAGGTAAATGATCGCCGGTTGCGTCGCTTCTACGTTTACTTACAAGGAAATTACATTTGAGTGTCTGAAGGCGTTACGCGCTTCCGACTTGATTAGGAGCCCCGAGATTCACGAAAATGGCGAAAAAAAAACACAAAAGTTAAAAAGCATAAAAGACAAACTCGTGTTGACAACTCAAATGAAGTTTTCCCCTGAGCAAACGTAGAAATGACGAACCCGGTTATCATTTACTTTTTGGCCTATTGACGCACTTCCAGGCACTAAACTTCACATGAATGGGTGAAAAGTTAAAGCTTTCATTTCATTCGAGTTTGAGCTCTAGGGCATAATTTGTTTTTCACTTTTTTCGATCATTGTAATTTTTTAAATACTTCAAAAACTGATATTTAGAATAATTATTACAAATGATGATTTTATGTTTGAAATTTGTAAAATTTGATGATTTGAGTTTGGTTTTGATGACTTGCGCCAGGTTTTTCTTAGGTTTTTTTTTATAATATTCTGGAGACCTCATTAACTTTTGTTGATTTTTTATTAATTTTCTGCTATTCTCTGGAGCCATCCTAAACATTTTCTTTCTATTTTATTGGTGGTATTCAGAGACCCTTATGAGTCTCGTGAGCATAACGTTGAAGCGACGCACCCGGTGAGTACTTACTATGCGACACATTTACGTTAACTTGAGAAACTGGTTTTGACAATGATTAGAGGCATCAAGTTTCACAGGAATGGTTGAAAACCTATAATCTTCCTAGGGCAACTATTTTGAGCTTTGGGGAATCATTTTTTTCGCTTTCGTCGACCAGTGTTATTTATCCATTTCTAGCTCACTACACTCGCTACAAGTTTTTCGTTATGTACTTTCAGCAGAACCAAGGATACTTTTTTCTTTACAATTTTTGCTTTATATTCAACTCACCAGAGATAATCAGATTGATTTTGAACTATTCTTAACGGTAGTGAGCTTGGTTGTGCTTCCTAGATATAACAACACGGTCGCCATGTAATGTTTTATTTTCGATGAGGTTTTCATTACACGACTTTTGTCGATATTCTTTACTGGAGCACTGAGGTGAACTCAAGTCTTTTGCTAGCACGTAAAAAAACGCGTCAAATTCCGAAACCCGCGAAAAACGCGTTAATTTCGAAAACCGCGAATCATGTGTAAAAAAAACGCGTAAAAAACCGCGTAAATTCTAAAATCCGCGTTAAAAACTTCATTTTTTAATGTTTTCAAACCATTTTTGCCAAAAACTTTGAATAAAGAATCAATTGCAGTGTTATTTCAAGAAAATCAAGAAAATATAAACAGTATCTGTCAAAGCAAGGAATATTCAGTAATTAGATTAGGTTCACTCATCGGACACTAAATAAACGATTTGAAAATGGAAAACCATTAAAAATATGTCGCGTAAAAAAACGACTTTTCTGGGGAATCTGCCTAAATTCCAAAAATTTCTTGATTTGGTTTTGTTTCCGAGATGTCACTACACGGTCGCCATGTAATGTTTTTCTTCTCGATGAGATTTTCATCACACGATTTCCGTTTATATTCTCTGCTGGTGTGCTTAGGTACACTAAAGTCTCTTTTACGCGAGGGTTACGTAGCGCTTAATAAAACCGCGTAAATTCCGCAATTCGCGTGAATTCTAAAATCCGCGTGAAAAAAAAACTTCATTTGCTTAAGATTTTTAATAATTTCTGCTAAATACTTTCGAGTAACTGGATTAGGAAAACTCATTGGACAGTCTAAATGAACGATTTAAAATTGAAAATCCACTTAAAACATGCTAGACAAAACGCGTAAATTTCGAAATCAAAGTAAAAAAATGGGAAAACTCTTTAATATGCGTGAAAAATACTTCAGGGCACTACGTATGAATTTCAGATAATTAACTGGAGTACTGGTGTATTGGTGAAATAATTTTTTTTTGTTCGTCAGGAGCGGAAAATTTACTCATTCAGTTTCACTTTCAGCCTCCTTGAATACCCATATCTATTTTAACTCTTTTTTTGTCTACAGCATAACGGTTTTTAAAACTTTACTTAACGGAGTTCAACGTTTTGTTATTAATTTGATGACATTTTTGGGATGAGATCGTTAAAAATATTTATAGCTTCCAAACTGATTTTTGTTTTATGATTTTCAATTCTTGACAATATTGTGACAACTTTTGGCCACAAAATATTGAATACTTTGTTACCAAAACACGCAAATCAACTCTTATAAATATCCGAAACGGCCGAAAAAAAGAATTCGTTCCAAATTTTAATCAAAATGTTGCACTAAGCACCAGAATTTTTAACAGCTGATTTTTTTTAAATTTTTGTTTTTGAGGTTTTCATTACACGACTCCGCTTGATATAACATTGGAATGTGGGATTTTTATGTGTTTTTTCTTCTGCTACACATGGATTTCAGCAAATCAACTTGAACTTTTTTTTTTCAACAGAAGCAATAAAACTTGTTCGTACAGTTTCACTTTCAATCTGCTCAAAATGAATGACTTTATGGACAGTGCAAAACGCTAATTTTCAATATTCTATATTCTACACACAGTTCGTCACTTCATAAAATATTTTCGTTCTTGTTATTTACCTGCTAGAAAAAAAATGAACTTTGGTTCCTTCCGATTATCGTACACAGCTCAAACTTGATCCAATCCAGTCGAGTCCGCGCCTTCTGCCGGGGCCAGATTCTTCTCTCTCTCACAAAAGCATTGAATCTATCAATCCATTCGTATGATCTGTTCGCACATTGATTGACCTTCGATTTCGAGGTGAATTTTATTCAGCTTTGCAATCACTTTTCGTTCCGTTTCGCACTGCTCAATCGATTTGTACACCCTTCTTTCTTCTGCTCTGCACACACTTTTTTTGTTTGATTTAGTATGGCACACAAGAGAAAAGCTTCACCCTTGAATTTTTGTTTTTAATGGGACGAATTTTGTCACATTTGCACTTGCAGCTAGAATTGCACAGCAACAACAATTTTCTGACACAATAATCCAATGGGAATAAGCGCAGTAATTCGTGTACAACAAATCCACTAACAGAGCACAAATTCGCTTTCCGAATTGGTCCAGTCAGGAGCCCCCGGAGCCTCCTCGAATGCGAACGGGCAAATCACCGTCACCGAAGGAAAGAAAAACCAAAAGAAAAAATCAAGTCCACATACACAAAATCTGCACAAAGATTTCCGATTTTCTGTTTCTGCGGGTCTCCGCGGCGATCGTGTAACGTCTTAACGGTGCGGTTGTCTCGACAGGAGTGTTTAATTCACCTGTTTGCTTTCAACGTTATACTTCAACCCGCCCGAACGGCCCACAAAAGATAGATAGTATAGAGTCTGTGTGCCAGCCTGCCAGCCAGCCAGCCAGAAGTCAATGAGTCTGCTGAGCGAAGTTTGTGGGGTCCACGAGGTCTCGCTGAGAGGAGACCCCGATCCGATCCGGCAGTCGCGCGATCGTTGTCAGGCTAGAGAAGAGGAGCCGGCAGAGCACCCCCTTCCCAACCGTGGCGTGGTTAGGTAAGTTCAAGTTCGCTCTCACCGTGCGGGCTCTCGTCGTACCAGGGGAAGGAAAATTTCGCCGCTACTTCTATAAACCACGAGCAGCAGATCCTGCGATCAAGTGCCACCAAAAGGTGCACTTCTTACGTACGTTACGGTACGATCAAGTATTCTCTCACTTCTCTAGAGCTTTGAGCTTCGAGCTCGGCACGCGGGCCGGTTATCGTGGAGAATTGTAAAGAAAAAAACCCTGCGGGGTCTCCTCATACCGTGGCCCAAGGGGCTAAAGGGGCAGCAGACCGACCACAAACCGTTTGTAATCATTCGCGAGAGTGAGAGTGAGAGTGTAATGTGATAATGACTGTGATGACGACGACAACGACGACGACGGTCGGGACACGAAGAGAGCAGCAGTGCAGCATCCAAATGCGAATGCGAAAGGCCACGGCCAGTGCGGTGAAATGAACGCGAAAGTGCACCTCCTGACAGGGGTGTAGTTTCAGCTGTTGCTTATTTCCGTAACTAAAATTTTGAAGTCTAATTGCAGCCGGAAGACACAGATAAAAATTGATTTCTCAGAAAATTTAAAACAGCATCCCTCTCTACGAAAAAGTTAATTGAAAAGATTTTGCAGGACTGTGTTTTCTTTTTCATTCATTTTATTAATTTCAGCCGTATTAAGGACTGCTTGAAACTTTTTTTCAATCGGTTTTCACTAAATGTTGTCTAGAAAATCAATCCTATTGCTTTCGTTTGATGGATCTTTTTTTCACAGCTTTAAAATTTTAAACTGCCTCATGCACAGTTAATTTTATTGTTTGTTGAAAGGTTTTCTATGTTTTGTATTCTTTTTGATGTAGGCAATGTATATGATTTTTTCGAGGATGCGCAAAATAAACACGGGCTGAGGATGTGATTTATGCTTAAAAAAAATTTCCCTCTTCCAGAAGGGACTCGAACGAGGTCTCGGACGGGGTCCCGTGTGGACGAGTCTAAGTCTAAATCCCATCCTCAGCCGATGTTCTTTTTTCGCATCCTCGAAAAAATCACATACATTGCCTACTTTACAACTTGAAATATAAGTAATAGAACTTGAATGTGAATAGCTCATAAAATAATTCTTTTCAATGTTTTTATCTACGTCTTAGTCATGTATTATAGTTTACACATTTCAACATTTTATTTGTTTTATACATATTTTTCAAACCAGTTTCATTCCATTGTTTCAGATTTAATTCCTGTTTTTTCTAGACTCTGGCACCTGTATTGCTCCTCTTTTTCAATCTTTTTTAAACATTTTTGCTTTATTTATTTTTTAACTTTGTTTTTGATAACAAAAATACCTCTGTTTAAGATGACTTTTTTCATCTTGTTTGACATAGAATCGACCGAACAGCTTTCAACAATTACTAACAGGGATCGCATACCAGGCTGCTTGGATTCTTTTCCATAATTCCCGCTTGTTTTCGGATTTTTTTCGATCGACTTCTTTACGATGTGCCATAGATTCTCGATGGAATTAAGTCTGGTGACGGGGCTGGCAACTCCATAATGTCGACCTTGGGATCAGTAAACAACTCTTCCACAGTTCGGGCGGTGTCGAAATGGTTGTTGGCAAACGTCAACCTCGCTAAACATTCCTGGGGCTTTAACTACCAATTCCCACGCTCCTCGAACCGTCTCTGGATTGTTCGTGAACTCATAGACAAGTTCAGTTTTTCAGACAAGTTGATTTTCTTTGTAGGTTTTGTAAAAATCCTTGTTAAAAACACGTTTCATATGAGCATCATCCTTGGCTGTCAGTTGTTTCCTGTTTTTTTGAAGTAGAATACTTCTCTCAGGAAGTTCGGCTACATTGGGATGTGAAATGAAAATCTAAAACCGAAAAAAAGTGAAAAATATGTCCAATTTCAAATGCTAATAAATCGGTTAGTATTCGATGGATTTCCTTCGTTCTTGCAGCAATAGATTGGAAAATCTTCTAAAATTCTTCCCAAAAGAAGATAATTGTAATTTTATTATTCACACTATTGTACTATTGAAAATAGTCAAGCCTTGTCAAAACGAAAAATTCGACCGCTGATTGGTCGTTATATGATTGCTTCCCAAGCAGGGCCGACAGAATCATATACCTTGCAATTTAAAACATGCCATTTGGCCTATATAAGAGCCTGTTTCAGCCGAAGCCGCTCATAAAAGTTCTAGACAGCGACAGAGTTGTCCTCCCTTAGCAGCAGCACGAGCAGTGCAGTGGATACCAGCGATGGCGGAAAGCGGCCACAGCTGTGGCGTAGCAATGGATAGCGCACTAGTTGCAGCGGATCTCAGCATCGATAGCGCCTGATGCAGTGAGGCACTTAAGTGAAATGCAGTGTCTGTACGATAATGGGCACTAGTAAATGCATTCAATGAAAAGTTGACTCATTTTGACAACACGTGAGCCGTCTAGTTTTGAGTGATAAATCAGCTTTTCACTGATTATTTTATCACAAGGAATACTTTATTCACACTGTCAGTGATAACACAAAGATGTGATCGGCATCTCATCCGATACTAAAATGAACAACAAATTGTCCTTTTCAGGATGAAATAAAAACTTAATTGAAGAGTTAATATTTTCTAATGAGTTAGTTCACATTTTTTAATTTGAAAAAGTTATAAATTTTACTTTATCTCCGTGTCTCAGAACGTACTGAATTATCTTTTTGTTCAGTAATGGACACGACAGCCGAAACTTTCATTATCTGCATAAAAATCAATTTTACGCATAATCAAAATTTAAAAACAAGCCTCAATCATGACAAGCAACTTACTATATTATTGAAAATGGTCAATCCTTGTTGAAGCGCAAAATTTGATTGATCTGATTAGTCAAGGTTTATTTAATAGAAAAAATGACTGACACGTAAGCAGCCGGGTTATCTTTCTTGTAAAAGTATTCTACTTCAACCTTGCGGTTGTAGCTTTGCACACAACTCTCCTGTTTTTTTCATGTAGTGCGTTGGAATCAAATGTTTTCAATCGTCCTAGGAAAGCTGCATTTTCCCTTTGACTTATTTAGTAATTTTATGGAAAGCAATCCTTTGTGGTTCCGTGCAATGACTTCACTAAAATTAACGAATTAAAATCTTATAGGTATAATGTTGACATGATGAAAATCTAGAGTCGAAATAAACGACTGGTGTCTTATTTCGTCGCAATTTTTTTCGATATTTCGTAGGAATCAGTGCGTTCTGCTAGAACTGTTTTCTTCTGCGTTCTGCTACGTCAAACTTCGTGTGATCTGTTGTCATACCGATGCAAGTTCACGCCGCTGCACAGTGGTTCAATAAGGCAAAAGGTGGAACTTAATTCCATAGCGCCTTTCAACTTAATCTTAGATTAATAGTTTCTTTAGAGCAATTGTTTGTATGAATGACCCGCATATCGCAAATTGTGAAAAAATATAAAAAGTTTACTAAACTAAAAATAAAAGAGAATAACTTTTTTTGTGTTAAGAGGTAGAAGAATAGTTTATTCAGCAAAGTTGTAGAAGATTCAAAAATATGAAACTTTGTTGAACAAACGAAAATTCTATCTTTTTTCGGTACAAAGTTATAAAGTATATTACATGGAACTTATTTAAAAGTTAGTTTTTTTGTACTTAACTTTTGTTAGATGCATTTTACATGAAAGTGTAGGTCGGAAGGATTATTAGGGCACACAAAACACACATTTTTGCCAAAGATCATGTATATCCAGGACATTTCTTTACAAAGTTATATCATATTTTAGCTTATTTTTTCGATAACTTCAAGAACGTATAGGTTAAAAAGGGGCGAGTGGAATCATGATGTCAATACTTTTCCTTGAAGTTAAGCTGAAGTACTATAAACTCCTTTAGGTTCCATTTGTCCCAATTCACCCATATTAGAGTACGGCGAGCATATGTTACAGTAGGTTTTCATATATCCAATATACTAACTTTTTTGTGTTAAGAGATAGAGGGATGGTTTATTTGGCAAACTTTTAGAACGTGCAAAAATATGAATCTTTGCTGGATAAACAAAATTCCTATCTTCATTGGGAACAGAGTTACAGAGTATTGCATGTAAAAGTTTCTTAAAATTTGGTTTTTTGTACTTAACTTTTGTTAGTTACATTTTACAAGAAAACATTGTTCGAAAGAAGCATTTGGGCATACAAAACACACGTTTTTGTTAAAGACCACATATCTTCAGGACTTTTTCTTACAAAGTTATACCACATTTCAGCATATTTTTTCGATAACTTTAACAACGTATAGAATAAAGATTAGGTGCATTGGGACGGATGGAACTCATAACAATTTTGAGCACTCAAGCTAAACTTTGAGAAAAAGTATAGACATCATGATTCCACTTGCCCCTTTTTACTTTATACGTTCTCAAAGTTATCGAAAAAATAAGCTAAAATATGCTATAACTTTGCAAGGAACAGTCCTGGAGATGTGTGGTCTTCAACATAAACGTGTGTTTTGTATGCCTAAATGCTCCTTTGGAACAACGTTTTCTTGTAAAATGTAACTAACGAAAGTTAAGTACAAAAACTAACTTTTAAGTAAGTTCTACAAGAAATGTTCTGTAACTCTGTTCCCAATGGTTCTGTGGTTAGCGATGTCGGTCTGCTAGCTCTCCCACACGGTCGTGATATCGGGTTCGATTCCCGATCAGGTCGAGGATCTTTTCGAGCTGGAAATTTTCTCGACTCAGCACTGGGGCACGGTGTATCGTTGTACTTATCCTACACATGCAAAATGTGCCAAAAACAATATCGATAACGAATTCTCTCAACTAATCTAGTTGATCGAGACCGCATAAGCCCCCCAGGCTTGCGTGCGATATTGTGTGTGTTCACAAAGAAGATAGGAATTTTATTTGTTCAGCAAAGTTTCATATTTTTGCACGTTCTAAAATTTTGCCGAATAAACCATTCCTCTATCTCTTAACACAAAAAAGTTAGTATTTTTGATATATCAAAACCTACTGTAATATATGCTCGCCGTACTCTAATATGGGTGGTGTTGGCTCTGGCGACACTGCTATGCCAGCTACCAATATCTCCGATAAAGAAGTTGCTACCCAAAACGAAAGTGGAGCTGTCAAGCAGGCGGAAGCAGCAGACGACGATTAGGAGACCAACAGCATACACCTTTTTAGAGTGAAGTTGCGAATTAGAATTATATTACAATAGATCAGTGAATTACAATTAAAGATATATGAAAATTTTCTTTTTGAATAAAATTTTGTCGTTAAATAGAATTAGAGATTAAAAAATAGGATTGAGTACGAATAGGTAAGTAAAAATAACTTATATAAAATAAAATCTAACCTAACAGACTGTGTCTGAGCAGAGATTACCGCCAGGTGGAGAAAAGGCAGAATTTGCTTGTATTACTGTAGGAAAGACCGTTTATGTAAGTCGCATTGGATTATATAAAAAAAAAATCAATTAAAAATAAATATTTCACAGCTAAAAGCTGCATTCGCTAAAAAACTGCGTGCTGCTAAAAAGAATTCGGTTCCTCATACAACTCCGCTATTTCGGAACAATCTTTTAGATAAACGTTCGATCATGGATAGCACAGCTGCCGATAACGAAATAACAAATACACCCAATGCGGACTTATCGAGCTGCGTGAATTGCGACCGCCCGGACAGCGATGATAACTTCGTCCAGTGCGACACATGTGATGCATGGTGGCATCTATCTTGTGCTGGAGTTACGCCTTCTATAGCCGATCGACAATGGAGCTGTCGTTTGTGTGTGCACGATGTATCATCTATACGCACTGTGTCATCCGTGGCAAGATCGACTCGCCTTGCGTTGCAGGTCCAGAAGCTGAACGAGCAGCGTGAAGTGGAGCGAAAATACATCGAAGAAAAATACAAGCTTATTGAGGCTGAACTGGATGCGTCTGAGGAGAACGATAGTGTCCGGACACGAGCAAGTAAACGGGCCAACAATGATAAGGTGAGGAAGTGGATCGACGAGAACGCAGGTCAAGCTGAAGGCGCAGTAGGCCACACTGAGGACAACAAAGCCGCCTCCTCGACGCTGCCCCCCGCACCACTCGACCCTATCGAAGTTGCTGCTGCCGATATGATTGCTCCCGCATCCAGTCCATTGAGACATCCATCGATACTGTCTCAGCTTAGACAGTCGATTGGGGCAAAGAAGCACCCAACTAACTTGCAATCATCTTTACAGTTTAATAAAGAATTTGCTGCTGTACACACCGATAATGCAGCAGTTTTGTTCGCCAAATTTCAGCAACAACTGATGAACCCAAGTAGTTCATCCATGCTGGCAACAACCGCTAACCAATCGAGGGAAAGTACTATTTTGGAGAAGAGCAAAGGAGCAGCACCAAAGGTGCTGCAAAATGAATCGAATCTTACTCAAAGAGATAATCGTTCGAAAGCAAAAGGTAAAGTCATTCCTGAACCCCCCGTAGCACCGCAGCAAGGTAAGCCAACAATAAATAAGAAATCCGCCCTATCGGCTGAAGATGGAAATTTTCAAAGTTTAATTGATCAGTTTGGTAATATGTTTCAAACCAAACCGAAACCAATACCACCACGATACTCCACCGCTTTACCTAAACCAAACCCAAGTGTTCAGTTTCAATCAAGTACTGATTCACTACACGAAGATGTAACAACCCCCATCGAATTTTCGAAAATTACCGAATATATCCCCACCCCCTCGCAGCTAGCCGCTCGTCAGGTTATGTCACGGGATTTGCCTCAGTTTTCGGGCAACCCTGCCGATTGGCCTGTGTTCATAAGCAGCTTTACAAATTCGACGCTTGCTTGTGGATACAGCAGTGCTGAAAATTTATGTCGTCTCCAACGCAGCCTCAAAGGTGCTGCCTATGAATCGGTACAAAGCCGCCTTCTTCTTCCGGAGTCAGTTCCGCACGTATTAGATACCTTGTATTTGCTCTATGGAAGACCAGAGCTGCTTATACAGGCGCTACTGGAGAAAGTTCGTTCCGTGCCCGTGCCGAAAGCCGATAGACTAGAAACGCTAATCGATTTCGGGATGGCAGTGCAAAGCCTCTGTGATCATCTTGAAGCTGCAGGGCAACTCGCGCATTTGTCTAACCCAACACTCTTGATGGAATTGGTTGGAAAACTTCCCGCTCATATAAAGATGGAGTGGGGTAATTTTTTGCGAAACGTTTCGGAAGTTAATTTGAAAACTTTCGGAGACTTCATGTCAAACATCGTGATATCTGCGAGTAAAGTGACAATGTATGAACGAAGAAATATCAAGAGTGAGTCCGGAGAAAAATTAAAACCAAAATATCGCGGAACTTTCAACGCACACTCAGACATAACAGAGGAGGTGCGTGACAAGGAAAGATTGTGCTACGTATGTAAGAAAACTGGACATCGTGTGCACGATTGCAAAACATTCAAAGCGTTATCTGTCGATGAACGTTGGAACTACATTAATGCCAAGAGACTGTGTCGGAACTGTTTGTGTGACCATGGCAGGAGGAGCTGCAGGCGTTCGAGTTACTGTGGGACGAATGGATGTCAATACCGCCATCATCCTTTGCTTCACACTATGAGATCCAATAATGCACTGAGCCGCCCGCCGTACATATCTTCTGGTGAAAACTACACACATCGACAAGTAGAGCAATCGCTGTTTTTCCGTATCATACCGGTGACTCTCTTCGGGCCACGCATAGTGGTTAATACGTTCGCATTTCTTGATGACGGCTCGTCAATGACATTGATTGAGGAGACTTTGGTGAATCAACTTGGTGTGCACGGTGACAAGCGACCGCTGTGCCTAATGTGGACGGGTAACGTAACTAGAATGGAAACAACATCACAGCAAGTGTCTCTATCAATTTCCGCGGTTGGCGGACAGAGTATGTATCCTCTAGATGATGTACGCTCAGTTAAGGAACTTTCACTTCCGAAACAAACTCTGTCGTACGAAAAATTAGTGGCAAAATACCAACATCTACGAGGGCTTCCCGTAGCTAGCTATGTAAATGCTACGCCTCGGTTGCTTATTGGTGTGAACAATTTGAATTTGATCGTTCCCTTAAAGGTGAAGGAAGGAAGCTGTCGTGAGCCGGTTGCTGCGAAAACTAGATTGGGATGGTGCGTTTATGGCGGCCATGACGGACAAAACACGAAGCAATCGCTGAACTGCCATTCTTGTAGTTGCACTAACGACGATGAACTACACAAAATAGTAAAGGATTACTTCACACTTGAAGATGTTGCCGTTCAATCTACAATACCTCTGCTATCCGCGGTAGAGAAGCGGGCTCAACAAATTTTGGAGAAAACAACGGTCCGAGTTGGGAGCCGCTTTGAAACGGGGCTCTTGTGGAAGTACGATCGGGTACAGTTTCCTGACAGCTATCCCATGGCACTGCGCCGGCTGCAGTGTCTCGAGAAGCGAATGGACCGGGAGCCTAAGTTACGGGAGAATATCGAAAGACAGCTGATGGAATACCAGGCGAAAGGATATGCACACCGCGCGACAGAAGCGGAACTGGTACTGGAGAACAAAGATCGGATCTGGTATTTACCGCTCGGGGTAGTTATAAACCCTAAAAAACCTGAAAAGGTTCGTTTAATATGGGACGCAGCAGCGAAGGTGGGAGGTATATCACTAAATACGCTCCTGTTGAAGGGACCAGACCAATTGACCGTCTTACCAGCTGTTTTGTCGCGCTTTCGGCAGTTTAAAGTAGCGGTTTCAGCAGATATAAAGGAAATGTTCCACCAGATCGTAATTCGTGCCGAAGATCGGCATTCGCAGAGGTTCCTGTGGCGGAAAGATCCGTCGTGTCCCCCAGAAATTTATTTGATGGATGTGGCGACCTTCGGATCAACATGCTCCCCGGCGTCCGCACAATTTGTCAAAAACAAGAATGCGAAGGAGTTTCAAGAACAGTATCCCCGAGCAGTGGAGGGAATAATAAAAAACCACTACGTAGACGATTCGCTGGAAAGTTACGAAAGCATAGAAGAGGCGATCAGAGTCTCTGAGGAGATGCGGTTAATACATGCCAATGCTGGCTTTGAATTAAGAAACTGGCTATCCAACAGCACAGAAGTACTGCACCGTCTCGGTGAAATAAAACCGTCGTCCAGTCAGGATATTAAGTCGAACACAAAAGAATTCCAGCGCGTACTGGGGATGATGTGGTGGACCAATGAGGACATTTTATGTTTGTCCACAGTAGTACAAGAAGCTATCCAGAAATTAATCGACGAGGGAGAGCGGCCAACCAAGAGACAACTGTTGAAATGTCTAATGGGTTTTTTTGATCCACTGGGCCTGTGGAGCGCGCTGCTTGTGCATGGGAAAATTTTGCTACAAGATGTTTGGCGAAAAGGAACGCAGTGGGACGAGAAAGTCGATGATGCTGATTTTGAACGTTGGACTCGATGGGCGAGCCTTTTCCAGGATATCGGAGAGATACGCATTCCCCGATGCTATTTTCAGAATGCAACCGTTCGCCACTACCAAAACCTCCAGTTGCATATATTTGCAGACGCAAGCGAAGTAGCTTATGCCGCTGCAGCCTATTTTCGGATCACAAACCCAGACGGTATAGTGGAGTGCACACTGGTTGCCGCGAAGACGAAAGTGGCACCACTAAAACCTTTGTCAATTCCTCGACTGGAGTTACGGGCCGCCGTGCTGGGAGTAAGGTTAATGCAATTTGTTGAACAGAGCCACAGCGTCAAGATTCAACAGCGTTTTCTTTGGAGTGATTCAACCACCGTTTTGTCCTGGCTGCGCGCCGATCATCGAAAGTACAAACAATACGTGGCATGTAGAGTAGGAGAGTTACTCGAGGCATCCAACGTACGAGAGTGGCATTGGGTGCCAACCAAACTAAACCCAGCTGATATGGCAACAAAGTGGGGGAAGGGTCCATGCAAAAACATAGCTGGCGCTTGGTTCAATGGGCCGGAGTTTTTGAAAGGTTCCCCAAACGAATGGCCTCGTGAGAAAACTAAATTGTTACCCACGGAAGAAGAGTTGCGACCGTGTCACGTACACCGCCATATTTTCATACCCGGAATGGTGTTCGACCTACAGCGGTACTCACGTCTGTCACGCCTGATTGGCTCAGCCGCATACGTACATCGCGTTTTCGACACCCGAAAACAAATGTCGATCGTGAAAAGACAGAACAGCAGCTATTTGAGTTCGGAGGAGCTGCTTAAAGGGCAACGGACACTGATTCGTTTAACGCAATGGCAAGCGTTTCCAAACGAAATGGTGCTTCTAACGCACAACCAACAGAACTCGACGGATAAACAATTACAGCTTGAAAAATCAAGCAGCTTGTACAGGTTGTCGCCTATGCTTGATACCTTTGGAATTTTGCGGATGGAAGGGCGCATAACAGCCGCCCCCAACGTGACAGAAAGCTCTAAGTTTCCAATTATACTCCCCAGAAAACATAGATTTACTTATCTCATGTTGGATGATTACCATCGCAGATTTCGCCATTGCAACCACGAAACAGTCGTGAACGAGGTTCGTCAAAAATACTACGTGCCGCAACTAAGAGTTGCCGTGAAGCAGGTCGCTAAAGCATGCCAATGGTGTAAAGTGTACAAAGTAAAACCCAGCATCCCCCGAATGGCACCGTTGCCAGCTGTACGTCTGGCTTCATTTGAACGACCATTTACGCATACCGGTTTGGATTTATTCGGACCCTTAGTGGTGAAAATTGGTAGGAGCAATGCGAAACGTTGGATTGCGGTGTTCACCTGCCTTACTATACGAGCAGTTCATGTTGAGGTGGTTCACAGCCTCAGCACTAGTTCCTGTATAAAAAGCATTCGCAGGTTCGTCGTTCGTCGTGGATCACCAGCTACTATTTACTCCGATAACGGAACGAATTTTCAGGGAGCAAATAGATTATTGCAGGAGCAGATGGAAGAGCTAGCCATTACCTTCACCAGCACTTCAACTAAGTGGATGTTTATCCCTCCCGGTACACCCCACATGGGGGGCGCGTGGGAGCGCATGGTGCGCTCAATAAAAAATGGCATGAACGTTGCGTACCAGAGTCATGCAAAATTGGATGATGAAAGTTTAGAAACACTGGTGATAGAAGCAGTGATGGGAGGATCCGTCAGGCTATAGTACAAACGGCGAGGGGGTTGATTCGTAGGGCGGTGAATAAGCTGGCGGTATTAGAGGTAGATGAAAAATGTAAAACAGACCCAGAGGGTCAGTGTTACGGGGGGGAGGATGTTGGCTCTGGCGACACTGCTATGCCAGCTACCAATATCTCCGATAAAGAAGTTGCTACCCAAAACGAAAGTGGAGCTGTCAAGCAGGCGGAAGCAGCAGACGACGATTAGGAGACCAACAGCATACACCTTTTTAGAGTGAAGTTGCGAATTAGAATTATATTACAATAGATCAGTGAATTACAATTAAAGATATATGAAAATTTTCTTTTTGAATAAAATTTTGTCGTTAAATAGAATTAGAGATTAAAAAATAGGATTGAGTACGAATAGGTAAGTAAAAATAACTTATATAAAATAAAATCTAACCTAACAGACTGTGTCTGAGCAGAGATTACCGCCAGGTGGAGAAAAGGCAGAATTTGCTTGTATTACTGTAGGAAAGACCGTTTATGTAAGTCGCATTGGATTATATAAAAAAAAAAAATCAATTAAAAATAAATATTTCACAGCTAAAAGCTGCATTCGCTAAAAAACTGCGTGCTGCTAAAAAGAATTCGGTTCCTCATACAACTCCGCTATTTCGGAACAGGTGGATTGGGACAAATGGAACCTAAAGAAGTTTATAGTACTTCAGCCTAACTTCGAGGAAAAGTATTGACATCATGATTCCACTCGCCCCTTTTTAACCTATACGTTCTTGAAGTTATCGGAAAAATAAGCTAAAATATGATATAACTTTGTGAGGAAAGGTCCTGAAGATATATGGCCTTTGGCAAAAATGTGTGTTTTGTGTGCCCTAACAATTCTTCCGAACAACGTTTTCATGTAAAATGCAACTAACAAAAAAACTTAATTTTAAGTAAGTTCCATGTAATATACTTTATAACTTTGTACCGAAAAAAGACATGATTTTCATTTGTTCAACAAAGTTTCATGTTTTTGAATTTTCAGCAAATTTTTCATATTTTTCAATAATTTGCGATTATGCGGGTCATTCATACAAACAATTGTTCCGAAGACACTTTTAAGCTAGGATGAAGGTGAAAGGCGCTATGGAATTAAGTTCCACTTTTTGTCTTATTGGACCACTGCACAGTGCACAGTGGAGAATCGCTGGCTATCAGCCAAAAAAATTTTTTTTTCGTTAGCTGTTTCATAATATTTTTCCATTATTGCTATAACATTCAAATGTCTTGATCCAAAATTTGGGCGCAATATCATGAAATCTGATTTTTTTATGACTTTTCAAAGCATGGCATACTAATGTTTTTTGACATTTTTTTTTTTTTGAAAAAAAGTACATTACTTTGAAACGCTCTGTAGCTTCAATGATATCTTGGATTTTTTTGATGTCAAAGGAAAAGTTGTTGTAAATATTGTGCAAAACCAACCCCTTTCAATAGATATTGTAAAATTTGGTCATAGTAGGCCTGACACTAAAAAAATTAAAAAAAAACGTGATTTTTTGTAGAAAAGTAGCCTAAAAGTTTAGACGCCGCAGTTTGCCACGGTTGCGACTACTTCCAAAATTTAGGCCTTCAAAGGCATACTGTCCGCTGTAGCGCAAAACTGCGCAAATTGTCCCCTTAGTGAAAAAATCGATAGCAGATTTTTTAATTTTTAATTTTTTGAAGTTGAAATTTCATCCAAGATTAATTTTAATCATAACCATGAACCCATTATGGAAAATTCAAGATATCAAACTTAATCCGTGAGGATAAAATATAAATTTGGGCAAAAGTCACAAAATTTATCAATAAAAAGTTAAAAAAATACGTGTTAAAAAAACAGTAAACTAATATTTATGAAATCCTAATCATGTCAAACTAATTTATCACTTTCTGCATATTTAAAACTACATTGAAAGCATTCAGCCCTTTTCAATTTATGATCATGAAATTCGCTGATTGAAGTGTCAAATCCTAGCAGCAAATTCATACCATCAAACTCCTGCAAAAACAATAGCCCGTTTGCAGATTGCTTTTGCTTCGCACTTGTTTGGATACGAAAGTAAAGCACACAGTTTGCTGTATGAGAAAAAAAAAACAAAGAACATTTGTCGCCTTTCGCATCTTTTCGTATTCATTTAGAACGTTGTGTGATTTCAGTGTCTTGGTTTTCAAATTCCTAAATTCGTTAAATTTTATTATGGAGCCTTCAACTTCAGCGGCACCACCTAATTCAATGTCTAGTAAGTTGTCAATTCATGGTTTTATACATGTATTTAAATGTCCTATTTTAACCATAGAAACCAGATTAGAAAGACAACATATATATGAAACAATGAGCCTCCCCTGCTGGTCTCGAGGTACGATGCTGGCCTGACAAGCTAGTCGCCGTAGGTTCGAGTCTTGACTCGGGAGAGACTGATATGACAAAATAGAGTTTTTCGAGAAACAAAGCTGCGAGGTTTAGCAGAATGAACAAAATCTTAGAACGTCTTGAACTATTTCGACGATTACATAAAAAGTTATGAACAAAAAACTATTTTTGAGGGGTGTTTCTGTTTAGTTCTGCGATGCGTTCAGCACGTTGCCGAGGGTTCAACATCTCGATGACCACCATTTGACTCTGCTCCGGATTGCTCTCATCCCTATGACTGACCTGTTTCCAATACTGGCACGCCCTGGAAATTTTACTTGTGATTTCCATATGGGCACCACGTGTACTCGCCCATTTAGGAAAATCTGTATCAGCCGAGTATTTTTCCGTGACGAGTCGCTGATTTTTTCCGAATTTTGCTAAGACCATAGCAATCTCTCAGTCCTCAACCTCCGGAGGAATGTTGAACAGCTAACTATTTGAATGTGCTGGTTGCTGATGTAAGGGTACCCAACCCAGTCAACATTTTCATACGTATAATAATGTTTCAATCCCAATATCCGCACTCATATAGATCATACAAACTCACAATTGATGCACAAAAACAGTATATGCGTACTATTTTGAAGGCGATATACGTACTGAGGGATAAAAGTATGCAATTTATTGATATACGTGTTTATATACGATAATTTCCGATTGAAAGTGATTTGTTTTACACTTTCTTGCAATTCTAAGCCTACAATCGTAAATCGGTTAGTCTCCACCAGGATATACAATTGAAACAGAATTTCTGCGCAGGATAATAAGCGTGGTATACGATTTAGACTTCGTTAAGATATATTTGCGATAATTTTCATACATTGATATACGATTTGTGGTTGACTGGGTAACCGGAATGGAAACTGTTATGATTGCTGAATGTCACAGTATCAGGTAGACGATCCAGCGTAACCTATAAGAGCATTTCCTTCTCGCACGACCTCCAGAACTGGCTTCCGAATATGTGTAATAACCTTAAAAATTGTAATTATTGCAACCATAAATTTTATTCAGTTATCGCATGAATACGTCATGTTCAAATCGCGTACGTTATCCGTACTGATATTATATCATCCCTTATCTTGTCCTGCTTTTCAAAGGAAAATTTTAACCATAATATCATCTTGCTTAGCCATGTTTGTGTTAGACTCATGTTGTAAGTGGCCCCACCTTTTTTTCAAATTTTGCCATACTCTCAGTTTTCCCTAAAGTTAAAACTGGTAAAAGATATGCAAGAAAAAATGTATTGAAATAGTTCCTGCGTATTTTGATGCTCCTGGCCAAGCCAAAAGTGCGTAAGGACTTCAAAGACGTAGAAACGACGAACCTGGTGAGCAATTACTCTGCGGTCTTTTGACATGATTCCGAGCTTGCTGGGGGCACCAAAATTCACAGGAACGGTTTAATAGCTGTAATAATTCATTTTTTATCAATTTGAGCTCTCAATTTGAGTAAGTTTTTTCCGCTTTTCTCGACCAGCGTAACAAAAAGCAAAGCGATTGGTGCTTTATTCCGATTCCGACATCCTTTCTTACCCTCACCCTATTCAAAGCGGAAGCTACTGAATTATTGTACATTGAAGATGGTAAACTAATCCCAAGTTGCCATAAACGTGGTTCCCTGTGCAACTTCATTAGCTCAGATCCATCACGGAGGAGCAACTACGAAATGTACGATCGTTCAAGCTCAAGCTCAAGCTTTTAAACGTTTTCCATTATTTGTTTCAAAGACTCAATGTACCTTCCGTTTTGTATAGAAGTTTTTTTTTAAATTTATTTTTGTACTCGTTCTCATCTTGTTTTAAGTTTTTCACTCTTTGTTTCCTTCTCGATTTCGAAAGTGTGGTTTTTTTCCTTATATTAACCCTCTAGTGCCCAAGTTAATTTTCAGACGGACTTCGAAAAAATCACTATGAATTTTTATAAACATTTTTTAAGTATTGATTGAAGCTTTTTAGAGGTTTAACTGAAGGCCGTCTAAAGGCGGCACTGGGCACTGGAGGGTTAATAACTTTGCCTTTCCCCTACTCTTGCATTATTACTTCAACATGATTTAGACAATTTAAATTGTTTAGGATCCTTACGTTTTTAACTCTCGATGCGCTTCAGCCGCTGTTTTATTTGAATGGAATAAGTGAAGTAAGACTTCCCACAAATGACGATTATTTGGTACATAAATAAGCATTACCTCATCTTTCATCTCATTTCACTTGTTGCCCATTTAAGGTGAAACTCAAAGGCACAAGACGGTAACAGTGGATGCGTAATCCGTGAGAACGCTATTTTATGTTTGCCCCACCACAGCAAACATAAAAGAGCGATTTCACGCATTAATTATTACCGAGTCTTGTGCCGTTGAAAAGTCGATGTGGTGGCTCGAAATCGCCCATTTTTAGTTTCTAAACCGTTTCACCTTAATATCAAGCCGTCTGTTTAGACCGATTTGATATGAAAAATTTGGCAGTGCTTCAATATTATATGATGTCCAACTTCTACGGCATGCTGTCCCGAGCCCATAACACTTCATCCCTGCGGGCTCTGCACATTATGGGCCCGCTCGGAGAGTACCAGTATTTTGCACCGCGCACATAAGGCTCTTCAGCATCCGAGCAGCAAGAAGCGCGTCAGGCCAAAACGAGACTCAGATTCTCCGGATGGAAGCAAATTCCATTCACCACACCGCTGCTTGTTTGCTTGCTTGTTTGGATGGTTGGCTGGCTGGATTTCATTGATCGGCAGGGAGGTAGGGAACAGAAAAACTTAACTCACCTCCCCTACGCACCTTCGTCGCTTGGCCCCTCCCTTCCCGTCCCGGAGCGGAGAGGCAAACAGTAGACGACGACTGAGCAGAAGTGTGCAGACTTTTCCTTTCTATCCAGAGTGAAATGTTGAATAATAATCGATCAGCCAAGCAACAGGCGCTGCTGGGGTTTGTTATGGAAGAGAGCAACATCCAGAGTTTACTTAGATGCAAAAAAACAGAAAGTGGTTTGATGCAATAACTGCTTAGCTTGGCTTGGCTTTGCTCGGCATTAGAACATTTGCGCTGGAGTCGATGATCAGTAACGTACCTCCTGCTCGCAGCGCTACAGATGGCAGACCTATCATTTCACTTTCGAACCGTGCGCGTTGAGGTACGCCGTAATTTTGTTATTAACTCCTAGTTGATAAACACGGGGTAACCAGCAGTAATGTTCTTCTGCAGCTGTCATTAACTGACCTAACGCCGAACAGAGTAATTCAGGCTTCAGCTTGCTGCGATTTGCGAGATTGTACTTTGTTTATATCTGCGCTGGTGATCGCAAATTTCTCACTATTTAGCAACCATTTCAAAGCTGCTATTTTTTGTCGCCATCAAAGCAAAAGTTGTGCGTAAAATGACAATCAATAAAATCGCAAACCAAAAATTTACGCACTTTCTCCGTCGTTAAACCGCCGATAACGCGCAAATAAGTAGCGCGCGCGAAGCGTGAATATCGATCTCTCAAAATGTGATCATCGCCAGAGGCAGGACTACCCAGGGGCAGCAGAGCCCAGCTGGCGAAAAGCTGTCAGTCAGCCGCCTTTCACAGGCGAACGAGTCGGCGAATTAATTAGCGACAGTGATAGATTTAATCCATCCAATCGGGCTCTAGTGTGAAGCCGCACATGCAAATTATATTTGCATTTTATAACCTAACAAGGGAAAAAAAGAGTGGACAGAATACGAAGATTTGGGTGAAATTTTGTAAATTTGATGACGTCAGAAATTTCCCATTGGTACTAATTAATTTACAAGTGAAGTAGAATATTTATTTGCTCATCACTCGGAAAAGGGCCTTGTGATTTCGTTTTTTAAACTTTTACAAAGACTTCAAGTATGAACAGCGGTTTTGTAGCGTTTTACATACTTTCCGCGTACTATACAATTTGGAAATAATGTTTAAAATTCGACGGTTTTTTGGTTTCTCACTTCTCCAACAATGCATCAGCAGAATCTCCGCCCGTCATCTTTACGGTAGCTGCAGCACAGATTTCGCACTATCATCGGTGTCCGATATCGGTGAAAATATTTTTCGATATATCATGCCAGCCGGACCGGGTTACGTGGCCCCGGGCGATCTGTGCCATGTTCGCTCACTCTGGTGGCATTCGCGCACCGCACATCCGGTAGCGTTGCTGATAAGGTTTTTTTTTCGTCTTGATTTTTTTTTTTTTTTTCGTTTTTGGACCTTCTGTCCGACGAGAGAAGGCTACTTTAAGCTACCAAAACTGGACTGTCCGTCCATCCGAGAGGGAGTGCCGAACCGAATGCAGCGGCCGATTTTCCCACAGCACAGCACGCGAAAAAAAACTCTCACTATTATCCGCCGAGAGCGGATGACCGAGTTGGGATTCCAGGTTTCGATTTTATTTCGGACCCGATTCGGCTCTGTCTGACCGGAGGCGGACTTTTCCTTTTGTCTTTGATTATGGCCCCGTCGGGTGAAGGATTGGAGTTGAATGCATTTTTATTACTTTTTTTGATAATTAATTGAATCTTTTGGGTCGTCCGCAGGTTGCATTCGCCCGGCGCAAATTAGTCAGGGAGGGAAGGTTTGCGTCGTAATTAGCCATTTAGTAGACACTTCAAGCTGCTGTTATTTACATCCCGGCATCACCGATGGCGTTGTGAATGGTATTCAGGCGAACGTAGGGAGTGGTTGTCATCCAGCAAGGCACGTCTTGTGCGAAAATGAAACCCATCAAAAGTACCCACAAATCGCCAGCAACGACGTTTCTCCGGCGGCGCGGCAGTCAGATGCAGATGAGGCGCGAGACACTTTGTGGCTAGCCAGTTTCTCTTTGGTGACAACTCTGCACGTGCCTCACCTGCAGAGCAGGGAATTATGTCGTACACTTTGTTGTACGCCAAGTGCAAATAAACTGCAGTTAAAAGTACCACATTCCCTGTCGCCATTGGTTCCCCCCGGGGTGCGGAAGATCGGGCATTCGCATTCGGCATTCAGCAGCTGTTTGCGGTGTGAAATTCGCTTTTTCTTTACTTTGTGCAAATTTTATTGCTAATTCAGGCGGCATTCTTGCGGGGTCGGTTTCTACTTTGCACGCACCATCGCGAAAAGTGACCACGATGCCACCACACAGGGGAAACGCCCTCAATGCAAGTCATTTTGGCGGGCCGGTTGCCCTCAACAGTGTGGTTAAGCAGCATTATATCCGGTAAGTTGGGTTTGCTGTAGATCGATTACATTTTTCATAGTACGTGGTAGAAATTGAAGGAAAAGTTCAAGGTTAAATATCCCCATACAGTTTCTTGTGGTGTTCCATTGCTTCGAGCTTATGTTGGGATCATTTCATTTTTTCTTGCCTCTTCTGTTTCTTAGAAATATTTTTTTCGCTATTCTGTATGCACTTTTAAATTCTGGTCCATTTTGTCAGTTTTCTGATCTTTTTTCTGATCTTTTTTTTTAAATCTAAACTCAATTTAAAGCCTTTCTATTTGCACTTTTTGCCATTTTGAGCCCAGTTTTTGGACATTTCAATCAATTTAGGAAATGATCCTTTTTGGACCTTTTTGTGGCAATTTTTAGTAAAATCGATCCCAGTTTGGGATCACTCTTCTATTGTCATTTTCTATTCTTAGGAACAAATTTCCATCATTCTGAGCTCAATTAGGGATTAAATTCTATTCTAGCCGTCAAGAGCATTTTTTTCGGTTTATCGAATTAATTTAAAATATAATGTTAGTAAAATTTCTTTGTAACAGTTTTTTATATTAAAAAGTTTTTTTTTTTTGTTATTTCAAGCTCATGGAAATTTACTAAGTACACTAAGCTTTTTTACGTGGGTTTTTATGCGTCTTTTCTACGCGGATTTCTAAATTTACATTTTTTATATTTTTTCTTGATTATCGACTAGATTCACATGCGGAAATAACAATACTTTTGATTCTCTTTCGAAAGAATTTAGCAGAGGTGATTATAAATGTTTAGCAATTGAAGTTTTTTTACGCGGGTTATTTTTACGCGCTACGCGGGTAGCAACCCCATAACAAATCTAGTATGCGTTGAATTCAGTTTCAACTGAGAGAGGATCAATGACAGTTAATATCTAGTATTGGTTCTCGTGTGATTTTGTGTTACCCACAATTGTGTCCCAATTTAGTTCTGAAACAACAAAATATTAGCGAAATTATCCTAATTATCAACTACAGTTCAAACTCAATCGGACTACTAGAAAACCAATAGAACTAAGTGATATTGTACAACTTTACCCTCGATTCAATTTTAGGTTCCATACGCATAATTTGCAAAATCATACTGTCAAAATGACATAAATGGCATAAAGAAAGAAGCGATTCAAAATCAACTAAAAATGAGTGTTCTGGTCGCACTGGCCGTGCCCAAATGGCATCGTTTAGAGCAAGCCCACCAGTGGCTAAATTAAAGTTTCTAAAGCTAGTTTTGCAACTCCCACCTTAACGCGGCAACCGCACCGGGCGTTGCTATGTTGGTTAGGGAAATAGCAATCACCACCACGGGTAGTAGCGAGTTATTAGCTATTTGATATATTTGAATAATGTCAAACTGATGTTTGTTTTGTTGTGCTCGATAGTAAATGTTCGTAACAATATTATGAAAATAATAAGTGTTTCGAACATAATTGGTCGGCCCCGGAAGACGAAACGCTTTGCCTTGGTTAAACACGTCGTAGGACGCTAGTATCGGCGTGAACCAGTCTATTTTAATTTGGATCGAGCTGAAATTTTACACAGGGTGTTTTTCGGGCGGGTAAACATTTATAGTTTTTTTTTGAAATTCGAAATGACCATTTTGGTTGGCACTCTAATCTACACGAAGCATAAAGCTCAAGTCCTCAAAAGATTGGTCAACCATGTCATTATTTCAATAAAACTGGAAGGTTCGAGCGAATTGCTCGGAACTATTACCGACTATTGCTGCTGACTCTTTTGAAGGCATGTTGGTCTTAGTTTCCCGTTGCGTCCGGTTGTTGAATAAAAAACCATTTTTCGCATCTACAGCTGTTTTAATCTTCGAAAGCAGCGTCGGAAATGGTCATCGGTGTAGACCGGTTGTAGGTGAAATGACGACTGACCTTCCGATTCCGCCTGTGGTGGGTTGTTGTTTGGCTGGTGAGTTGTAGGTCCAATTTCTTTCCGAGCTGGGCAATGTGGGTGCCAGAACAAATACACTTCGATACCACTTAAACAACGGCTTTTTATTGATGACACTACACGTACTACTATATTAACTTTATTCTTAGACTAGCGTACAATTATTCGATAAGTTGATTTAGGTTGATTGTTGGGTTCCCCCTTGGGACACCCGAATGCGGCCGTGATCGGTTGGAGACTGATCTCACCGTCGTTGGTGAATCTAACGATGAGTTGACGATTATTCTTCTCGGTGATAGAAATCGATAGAGCGATATCGATCTGCACTCCGACAGCTGATTGTGTAGATTAGACCAGTGGCTGCATACGTTCACTTGGATGGGTTGGTAGCAAAGTGAAATGATAGTACCTTCCAACATCCTCACCCACCCTGAAGTGACAGGAACTTCTGAAATAAATAAACAAACCCCTTTCGATGCATTGGATGGAGATACTTAGCCGCGACTATTCTAATTGCTTGTCGAGTCAGCTGAATTTTCGGTCTCTGGAGATGGTAATATGCACAGTTTAACGATTGGCCGTTGCAGATATCCCGTTGCAGTTTTTACGGTGACTACGCGGACTACATCATCAGGACCAGGGTGCAGCTTATGTATACGACCCATCTTCCATCGCATTGGTGGTTGGTTGCTGTCGACGATGATCACCAACCTTCCGATTTCTACCTTCGACGGAGGTTCCCAATTTTTCGTTCTACCTTGCAGTTGGGATAAATATTCTGTCCGCCAACGCTTCCAGAAGTTTTGCAGCTGCCATTGTACCAGTTGCCATCGACTCAAGCGATTAAGTTTCACGTCAGTGTAGTCCGGTTCTGGGATAGCTTGCAGGGATCCTCCGGTTAAAAAATGACCAGGTGTAAGCGCCTCCATATCACTTGGGTCATCCGACAGTGGAGTGAGTGGGCGGGAGTTCAAGCAACCCTCAACCTGGATTAACAAGGTGTTGAAATCCTCAAACGCAATTGGATTTTCTCCTAACACACGAAGCAAATGATGTTTGGCTGAGCGAACGGCAGCCTCCCAAAGGCCTCCGAAGTGCGGGGCACTAGGTGGGTTGAAGTGCCACTGCATACCGTTCTGTGCGCATTCCTTAGAAACCTTCTCTTGATGCTCTTTGTCCCTTAGTGAATTCCGCAATTCCTTTAATTGGTTTCGCGCGCCGACAAAATTTGTCCCATTATCGGAATACAAATCAGTACACCTTCCCCGTCTTGAGATAAATCGGCGTAGTGCTTGTAAGAAGCGTTCCGTTGACAGGTCAGTGACTAACTCCATGTGCACTGCCTTAGTGCACATGCATACGAACACCGCGACGTATGCTTTAATCGCAGGTCGCTTTCGCCCGTCGCGAATATGCACGGGTCCAAAATAGTCCACACCGGTTCTGGAAAATGGCCTAGCTACTGTAACGCGCGCCGTTGGCAGCTCACCCATCTGTTGTTTCAGTAATGTTGGTTTTGCTCTAAAGCATCGCTGACATTGGTGGACAACCATTCTGGCTGTTTTCCTTCCGCCCAGCGGCCAGTATCGTGACCGAATTGAGCTGAGAAGCAGTTGAGGGCCTGCATGCAGTAAAGTTTGGTGATAGTGTCTAAAGAGCATGGTAGTAAATTCATGTTTCCATGGCAATATCATTGGGTGCCTTGTGTCATGGGTCTCTTGCGAGTGTCCCAACCTTCCACCTACTCGTAAAACTCCGTTTAAATCAATCATGGGATTAAACCAACGTAAAGGGGACTTGCGAGGAAGTGCCTTGTTGTTAGTTAACGCTTTCAATTCTTCCGAGAACGTTTCTTCTTGGATTCGCCGAATTATAACTGCTTCTGCCCTCCTAAGCTCCACAGTAGTGAGGAATCCATTTGGCTTTGGATTAACCCTTTTTACATAAATTGCTATGAAACGTAACCAATATGCCGTAGCCCGAATGAGTCTCGAATATGCGGAAAATTTAGAAACGAACATAGTGCTGAAGCAAGGCGCGTCCGACGCGACGCATATCACCGTGCCTTGTCGCCGCTCTGATATAGTATCCAGCCTTATATCGGGTTGATTGGGCCACTCTTCCCTTTCCTTTTTCAACCAGTCTGGGCCCTCCCACCAAAGGCGGTTTCCTTCCAATGCATTTGGTAAAATACCACGCGAGATCAAGTCTGCGGGGTTTGAAATTCCGGGCACATGGTTCCAATTATGTTTTTCCGAAAGTGCTTGGATCTTTGAGACCCGATTTGCCACAAATGTTGTCCATGTACTTGGTGGTGCTTTAATCCATTGAAGGACACAGGTCGAGTCCGTCCACAAATGGACCCTATACGTCCCTTTAAGGGCATCCAACACCTTGTCCACTAGTTGTGCAGCAAGCAAAGCGCCCCGCAGCTCTAGCCTAGGCAGCGACTGTACGTTGAGTGGTGCGACCCTCGATTTAGAAGTTAGAAGATGGACTGTATAATTCCCGTTTTTATCCGTACTTCGCAAGTATAGACAAGTGCCATATGCCCTTTCCGAAGCATCCGAAAAACAGTGTATCTCAGTAGAAACAGCACAAGCTACGACGACACAGCGAGGAACGCGAAGAGTGTTCAATGTGGGCAATTGAGAATGAAATATACGCCACTCCTCACCCACCGTTGCTGGGAGTATCTCATCCCACTCCAATCGTTTGCCTCCTGCATTAACACGATGCCAAAGTCCTTGCATGAAGATTTTAGCCCTCACAATTGTTGCTCCCAGGAGCCCTAGGGGGTCGAAAAGCGATGCGATGATGGAGAGAATCTTGCGTTTGGTTTGAAGTTGATCAGAAAGCAATGCCGGAATAGCAAACTGAAACCGAAAGCAGTCCGTTTTGGGCAACCATGTCAACCTCAATGTCATTACCGATGACTCATGATCCAAATTTACCTCGTTCGTATTGGGGAGTGCCAGATTTTCGTTGGGTATACCTTCCAAAACTCGCTCGTTGTTGGATATCCATTTTCGTAATCGAAAACCTCCACTTTCAAACAGGGAAACTAACTGCCTTCTTAATTCAACTGCGGTATCGATGTCGTCCGCCCCAGATATCACATCGTCCATATATGTGTCTTCCTCAGTTGCCTGGGCTGCCAAGGGGAACCTCTCACTCTCGTCCATAGCTAACTGTTTCAGTGTACGAGTGGCCAAAAATGGGGCCGGTTTAGTCCCGTATGTAACGGTGCTGAGTTCGTACGTTGCAATTTCGTCGTCACGATTAAAACGCCATAAAATGCTTTGTAGCGGAGCATCCGCCTGATCCATGTTAATTTGCCTGAACATTTTCTCCACGTCTGCGACAATCATTACTTGGCGAGTTCGGCTACGGAGTATTATAGAACGCAGGTCTCGCTGAACCATCGGGCCAATGAGAAGTGCGTCATTGAGAGAGATGCCAGTCGATGTTTTGCATGAAGCATCGAAGACCACCCTGACCTTTGTTGTAGTACTAGAAGCCTTTACCACAGGATGATGCGGCAAATAACATCTCTTGACTTCTGCTTGCTCGCCAGTTTCTACCCTTTTCATGTGTCCCAAGGTCAAATATTCCATCATGAAAGTTTCATATTGCTTACGAAGTTCGGTGTCTCGATCCAACCTCCTCTCTAGCCCTTGAAAACGCTTTAAAGCAATATCCTTTGACATACCCAGCAGCGAAAATGTTGATTCATCCTTGGGGAGCGAAACAGTATACCGACCATCAGATTCCCTTCGAGTAGTACGCCCAAACTGCTCCTCGCAGCGCGCCTCTTCGGGCGAATAGTTGTTGCAGTTGCCCATATCCTCACAGGCCCAAAACCGCTCCATTAACTGTTCCAAAGTGTCTGATACCGCCAAGTTACACGTGATGCATGAAGAAGTTTTCGCTGATTGTATCTCACCGGACACCACCCAACCGAAAACCGATTCAGTTAGCCGTGGAAGACCGTCACCCAGTGTGAATTCGTTGCCAGTCCGGAAAAAGCTGAAAAAGGCCTGGATACCGAGAACCAAATCGACACATTTTGATTGGAAAAAGGCTGGATCCGCCAGATGAATTCCTTCTGGGAATTTCCATTCCGAAATTTGCACCGTTGTTATCGGTAGGCTCACCGTAACCCTTGGTAAAACCAAAAACTCCATTTTCCTTGAAAATTCAGAAACCCGTGAGTGCACTGTAGCCGCGATGCGTTGAGTTACCCTTGTCGATGCCTGACCTACTCCGAGTACTGCAATGTCCACCCTTTCCCTGGACACCTTTAACATTTGACGAAGTTGCTCCGAGATGAAATTACATTCCGATCCCGAGTCGAGTAACGCCCGTGCAGGGTACTGTAAGCCTTCATCGTCCTCGACCAGAACCACAGCAGTAGCAAGTAGTATATTAGTGCTTCGCTTTTGCGAGAAGTTGGTTGATATTATTTCCGTTACTGATGTGTTTGCAGTTCTCGTACTCGTGTCCGCTAACGAAACCGCATTGTTTCTAGATGGTCCAGGTTCTTCGGTTGTCCTTTGTTTCTCGCCTTCTCCATTTTTCTGGAAGCAAACCAGTGTGTGATGCCGACCTTTACATTTCCTGCAAGAATATTTGGAAGAACAGCTCTTAGCCTGATGACCTCGTTTGAAGCAGTTACGACACAGCGATTGAGTGCGCAACAACGATTCTCTACTAGCTACCGACATCCTTTGGAAAGTGGGACAAGTGTATAGCCAATGATTTTCGGGACAAGCGGAGCATTTCCCAGTTGACGTTTGAACTGCATTGTGGCTGACTCGAAATGGTTGTATCCTTTTCCTAGTAGGTGACGATTCGCGCTTGCTTTCTGTAAACTTGGATGGCAAAGATTCTAAAATTTGAACTCGACGCTGCAGAAAATCCGTTAGATCGTTTAGGGTATCCTGTTCCTTACTCGCTGAATGTTCCTCCCAACTTCGGCGTGTGCTGGGATCCAAACGGGAGCTGAGAATATTAACCAACAGCAGATCCTTGTAGTCATTTGGCTGCACAATCTGATCCAAGGTGTGAATAACTCGTTCGAAACTCTCCAAAAGTGTATGTAATTCGACTGCAGACTCCTTAGCCACCGAAGGAAGTTTTAGAAGCGATTGAATTTGCCGCTTCTTCAACAATTTGCTATTGTTATAGCGTTTCAGTAATGTTTCCCAAGCAATTTGATAGTTTCCTCTCGTTATTTTCAGAGGATCGATTAGCGCCTTCGCCTCTCCTTGTAGACATCCCTTTAAGTAATGCAGTTTCTCCACATCTGGTAGCTCTACCTTCCAGTGAATCAACGATGTGAAAAGGTCCCTAAAGCTAAGCCACTCGTCGATGTTACCGTCGAAAGTTTGGAGTTTTATTTGAGGTAAACGAACATGATCCGACGAAACATGCATGGAATTGTCGACCTGTGCTGAAGATTGATCTTGAACCGGAGGATCCTGCAACTCTTTGGTCTTGTCCAGCAAAGAAGATTTAACATGGAAATAACGGTTTTCGAAATCCAACCGCTCCTTGGCAAAGGCATCATCTTCAACCACAAAGTCCTCATGGGACTCCACCTCAGCAACCAACTCTCCAATCTTTTCCCACAGCTCCGCCAAATGCTCTAACCGTACTGATATCTGGCTAGCGGTAACATCCTCGGGGTAATTTGATACGAAGTCCACTATGTTGTTGAACGAAGCGTGCAAACCCTTTAGCTTCGCTTGAAGTGACTTTAGTGAGGCCACCTTTTTTGTCGTGGATGCTGCAGCTGGCATGATGACGCTCCGGTTCGTGTGAAATGATTTAGTGGAGAAGAAACTCGAATGTAGTATTCCAAAATAGGCCTCCTTCGGCTAAACATATACTGTCTCAGCCTACCTGGAGAACTGACAGCGGCACCAAATCTTTTCACACCAGTACTGACAATGGCCTCGAGTGTTTCCGGTACACAAGTGAGCTCAATATCTCGTCGATCCAGTTACGAAAGGAGTTCAAGTAATTGTAGTATCTAACATGCGGCTTCGGCAGGACATATACCGTTGCCTTACCTGGACAAATATTGTCTGCTCCTATTAACCAGTGTAGGTGCTTCAACCAACGACAACCAGAGTGACTTTCAACCAGAAATATTTAACCAATGCGTTCGAAAAGGAAAATGCGGGTGTAGTATTCAAAAGACGTCCTGCTTCGCAGGACATATACTATAGTCTCACCTTTGAGAACTATTTGATGATACAAACGAAATCGATCAACATCCAAGACCACTCCTTATACGTCAGAACTACCAACAAGGCTCAGTCCGCAAAGAAGCACAAGTCAAATTGCATCGAAAGGTAAATTTATATTTAGAATAATATCCGAAAGAGTCCAGGCCACAGCTGGACATAACTATGTATAATTTTACCTGGCCAAAACGGCCGATGTGCGATGTCCAGTGCCCAAACCAAATGGCGATACTGCAGAAATTTAATTAAGCCCTGGGATGATTGCACGAACCACGTTAGCCCACCGTGCTAATCTCGTCTACTTGTAAAGGCGATCCGAATCCAGATCACGGTTGATTGGCACCACCCACTGCTAATGATGTCTCGTCCCGTTAAAAAATGATGCCCTCAGTTCCAGTCTCCAGTTAATTTCCCGATCGAAGATAAAGGTCCAACCCCGAAATCCAGAAATTCCGCCACCATGCATTAGCGGTTCAAGTACATTACCAGAGTTGATGATTGTAGCGTCCAAAATGGCGTCGTGAGCGTCGTAGAATGACAAAGGCGGCGTCGTTCCTTTGTTGCCGATGATAATAGCCCTCGATCCTTTGTGTTCCGTAACGTCGAAAAGATGGATCCACGCTGTCGTCACTTGAAGGGTCCAGATCCAACCAATTTGGATCCGGTTCGAAGGACCAGCTTATGTAGGTGAAATGACGACTGACCTTCCGATTCCGCCTGTGGTGGGTTGTTGTTTGGCTGGTGAGTTGTAGGTCCAATTTCTTTCCGAGCTGGGCAATGTGGGTGCCAGAACAAATACACTTCGATACCACTTAAACAACGGCTTTTTATTGATGACACTACACGTACTACTATATTAACTTTATTCTTAGACTAGCGTACAATTATTCGATAAGTTGATTTAGGTTGATTGTTGGGTTCCCCCTTGGGACACCCGAATGCGGCCGTGATCGGTTGGAGACTGATCTCACCGTCGTTGGTGAATCTAACGATGAGTTGACGATTATTCTTCTCGGTGATAGGAATCGATAGAGTGATATCGATCTGCACTCTGACAGCTGATTGTGTAGATTAGACCAGTGGCTGCATACGTTCACTTGGATGGGTTGGTAGCAAAGTGAAATGATAGTACCTTCCAACACCGGTGTTTCCAAAAAAAATATATATATTGTTAAAACGCTAGATGGCAAGCTTTCTCAGCATAGCGGTCAATATTTAACCGTTTTCCAGGCTGAGAGCCACCCCGAATCTTTCCAAAAATCATTTCATACTCGCGTATAAAAAGATTTGTTTCGCGAAATCATTTTCTTCGTCACTAGAATTAACCAAATACTCGAGAACAATTTCCGCGTTCCACATTCAAATTTTGTTTGGCTGCAAGTTTGCAAATATTAATAACAAATTGTAGGAATCGAGACAGCACAAAGTACAAAATGCAATTAATGACAGCTCGCCATTTTTGAGTATAATAGTTATTGAAGGCAACGTTGCGAAACGTTCCACGGTCTAACGCAATTACTTTAATTAAACATACAAGGATAAAAAAATCCATGCACCACAAACGAAGAAACCTGCAACAGAATTGTGTTATCGATAATTTTGGAGAACGAAAACAAAGTTAAAACAGAGTTGCTTGAAATGAAGGGGATATTTTATGAAGTAGAAAGAACGCAGATCATTCCGGAAACAATTCACGGACAGATAAATTGGTTATTACTAGATGCGCAGAATTTTTGGAAAATACGACACACACAAACATTTTGCTAATGCTAGCTAGTGACGGTCTTTAGAAATTAGCAACTGCCGGCGTTAAAAAGAAATAGATGAATTGGTAATCCCCAATAGCAACGACCGGTGCGAACATCGGTTGCTATCCAAAATAGCAACGGCTAGCGTTGTGAAAATAGCAACTCAAATGGCAACTCACCGGTGCACTTGCTCTTAGAGAGTAGTTAAGAGGATAGAAGAAATGTCAAATAGAGAGAAGCGAATTGTCAGAACGTAAATAGAGGAAAAGTAAACAAAGTTGAAGCGGAGAAGAAGGTTCATCGAAGAAAGAAATTACGGTGTGGCTTATTTAGAGTGATCCTTATTTAGTTAAAATAGGTACAGAAAAATTAAACGGATCAGCCGATGCTTAGAGCGATATTACCGTGAGTAGAACTGACGTCAAACGGGTGATATTTGAACAAACAATTCTGATTTACAGAATCGAGGCCTGAGTGCGATCCTTTTGAGTGAAGAGTTTGTAACCTGGATAGAGCTTTTAAAGGAACACTAAAATGTATATTTCGGGTATATTAAGTTAAAATATGATGTTTAATAAAAACTAGGGTGGTTTACCGGTAAAACAAAAACCGGTAATACCGATATTTTTTCCAATACCGAAATACTGGTATTGGAGAGGCGAAAAAACCGGTATTTCCGGTATTTTTCTTAAAATTAAAAAATTAATTGTCACAATATTCATAAATCATTGTAAGGTTAATGAATGCTACCCACTTAGGTAGGCGTTACAAATCACATGACGGTGTATATACTAAATATATTTACACACTTAAAATAAAACACCGAATTCGGTAAAATTTTACCGGAATCTCAACAGCTGAACGTTCGGTGAAATCTTCGGTGTTTTCGAAAATTACCGAACAGTTTGTGAAACCACCAACCGAGTGGTCGGTAATTTTCGCAGCTTTTTGGTAATGTTCCAAACCGAGCAGCCAGTAAAATTTACCGAAAGAAGCTTGAAAAATGAACAGAAATACCGAACGCACCTGTAAAAAATACCGGTGGCAGAAATAGTCGGTTATAAATGAGCCTGCCGGTACCGTCTAAAATCAAACTAAATTAACCAGATTACTTACGAAAAATGCTAGCGACTCGTACATCCATTAACACTTTCCAAATTATAAATATCCTATGTTTACACACAACAATTAAAACAAATCAGCAGCACCAGTAGAAAATATTCGCGTCTTGCACGATTGCACGTATGAGAAAAATGGCCACCACATTCACAATTTGGCATTTTTACAGGTTGTTCGTTGAAAAGTTATACAATTTTCGGTAAATGTAAAATTAAGCAAATATTTCGGTAACAGTTAACAGAATTATGGTAAAACTTACAGATCTCACAGAACAGTCGTTAATTTGATGCTTTTTTGCAGGAATACCGGTATTACTACACTTTACCGATGGATTATTGTAAAAAAAATTACCGAACGACTTTTTTTGGATTCAGCGTGTAGACAGAAGCAACATTGAATATTAATTTACTCTAACCTATTTATCAATTTTTGTTTCCTTCTTATTTGTTTTGCTTGGATTCAGATGATGTATTTGAGTGTATCGATAATATGACAAAAAACTGCATATCAATAAAGCAAGACATTTATTTTTTAGGTAGAACAGCTAGTCTCTTCACACTCTCATAGTTACAGAGGCAACCCGTGGATTTGGAACCTACCAGTTCAACCATAAATTCTGAAAATCGTAGTTTGGGGCTGTAATCACATTCTTGTCCGCGAAAAAACATAAGTCATTTTTCGTTTTGTGCTATTTAAAAGTAAAACTGAAAAAAAAAATAATATATAAATATAAATTTGGATGAGCGGTTTATTTTTTGTTTGGCGTCGATACAAAGCGTTTACAGGATGAAATAATCAATCAATGAAGAATTTCGTCCTAAAAATTACTGCTCCTTATCCTTGAGAAAGTGAAATTTAAATAGCTGTAGCATGGTCAAAGCTTCGTTGCCCAAACCGCAGCGAATTTTATTAGCAATCATTCTAGCGGAGAAAAAAGCTTTCTCAGGTTCAACTCAATTTGGAAGAACTGTTTAAAGAGCATCAAACAGAATAGAGAAGTATTTACCTTCGATTCCTTCGGATTCGTAGAATGTAAATTTGTGTCCGATCGTCATTTCATTTTCTTCTTCATTCATTTACTCTTCTCAACGGTTGTTCCTCTAAGAATTTCAAATTTATTCATTTATTTAAAACTAAGTTTTGCGATGTGATAGAACTTTGAAATAAAGTTTCGAAAATATGTTCTTCGTAATCATATCACTGGATTCATTCATTAAAGTTTTCCAAACACTAATAAATTTATCCAGTGTTGTATCTGAATCGTATAAAACCACAAGAGATCAAAACAAGTGGTCCAAATCATACAGAAAAAAATGGGTCGTAATGAAGCATAGGTACTTATAAATGCAAAAACATAATTATGCAGCGACACGTCCATAGATGCGACCTGAAACGCTAGGCGAAAAACAAATATCAAATCCAAATTTCTGTATATATTTAATTATTTTTCAGTTTTATTTTCAAATAGTACAGAGAGAATGACTTGCGTTTTTCCGCGGGCATGATTGTCATTATTGATTTTCAGAATTTTGTAGTTGAACAAGTTGGTTTAAAGACCACGAGTCGCCTCTGGTATGTATTAGTCAGAAAAAATAAAAATACCGGTTTTTACCGGTTTTTATTTTTATGAATACCGAAATACCGGTTTTTCGAAAAGTCGGTAATACCGACCACCCTAAAAAAACCTACTTCTAGTTTGAAGCTGTTCACATTGCAACTGCTGTGAAATTTGTATTTACTATCCGGGAAGCACACAAACCCAATAAACTTCAAAATTTCCGGACATAATCTGAAAAGATGGCTACATCGTTCGGGGATAATGAGAAGTGTTTGTATTGCGCCAAGAAGGCGGACGAATCAGAGGATGTAAATTGGGTCCAGTGCAGGGAATGTTAGTTTTGAGCTCATTTTTCTTGTGCTGGTGTCGACCAGAAGATAACCAAGGTCGATTGGTACTGCCCGCAGTGTGCACCGTCCGGCAACCAACTGAAAGTTCTGGAGGCAAAGAAGAAATTCGGGTCAAACTATTCTGGCTCAAATCACCCTGGTTCCGTGTCCGATCTGACCGACCAGCAGTCGGACGGGGAACAGAAGATGAGGAATGTGTTCGCGAAGCAGATGGAAGACCGGAAAAAGCAACTGGTGAGGAAATAGGCTTTGTTTCAGAAACAGTTGCAGCTGAAGCGGGAGATGCGTGAGCAAGAACTCCAATTCCAACGTGAAGTGGAAAAGTATAACAGCAGAAGCTGGACGATCAACTTGCCACTGAACGGAAATACCTGAAGAAGCGAGATGAAATCCGGAAGCAAAGAAAGCAAAGCGCCCGATACGTCAACGCGCTGAAGGAGCAGGACGGCGTAGTCCATGGTATTTCGGATGAACGTGTCAGGCAGAAAGTGAGACAATTGCATGAGAGAGACACTTTGGGACTGACAGATGACTTTTGGGGCGCGTTTCCAAAAGGAAATTCGATGAGCGAGGATCGGGGGAAAAATGTTCCCAGTCAGTTGAAGACGACAGAAGGCGATGAGAATGTTAGCGATGGAAGTGACAATGGAGAAGAAGCACACAGTGTACGCTCGTATAGAACCGTGAACTATACGAATTTGGAAGAAGAAGGCGGACCGAGGCGCAGCATTGGTAAGCATTGGTAGGCTATCAAATGACCAATTGGCAGTCCGGAAAGCAGTGTCACAGAGTCTTCTCAAATTCCGAGGAGAACCGGAGGTCTGACCACTGTTCATCAGCAGTTTCGAGTTCACGACAGAACTTCAAGGCCGGATTCGGTTCCGGATGTAATCATGGATCTTCGGAATCTGTTCGGCAAGCCGGAGAAGCTGCTTAAGACATTGCTGGCAAAAGTGAGGAGCGCACCATCACCGAAAGCGGACCGTTTGGAATCCTTCATACACTTTGGGATCACGGTGAAGCAGTTGTGCGATCATTTGGAGGCCGCTCATCTGAACGACCACCTGAACAACCCGATGTTGGGGCAGGAGCTAGTAGACAAGCTGCTTCCGTGCTATAAGCTGGATTGAGTTCGTTTCAAGCGAAACAAGGTGGACAGTCCTTTAAGGATGTTGACTAATTTAACCAACGAGATCTGATGTGTCTAAAGTAACATAGTCCGATGCGTTGTCGATGAACGAACCAGTGCGATATGGGAAAGGCTACCCGAAAAAAAAGAGTTCGTTCGGAGGCGTGCTGGATTTGTAAGCGTTCGGGTCGTCTCATCAAGTTCTGCGAAGAATTTAAACGAATGAACGTTGCTGAGCGGTTTAGGGAGATCGGCAGGCAGAAACTATGCGAACTCTGTCTGCACAAGCACGGAAACGGGCGATGCTTTTCGAAGATCCGATGTTCGATCCAGAACTGTCAGGGAAACCATCATCCGCTGCTGCATCGTGTGGAAGAATCAGTCCAATTGCAGAAAGCAGAGTGCGACGTAGTAAAATAGACGGATTTTTCAGTGATTTTTCGCATGATTCAAGTGACGCTTCACGTGGGCAATCGGCAGTACGATACTGTGGCGTTTTTATACGAAGGGTCGTCCGCTACTCTGGTGGATGAAGAGGTCGCCAAGCGGCTGAGAGCAGACGGTAATTTGGAGCCTCTGATCGTCACATGGATCGTAAAAGGGGTCTCGGGAGAAGTTTCCGCTGAATAACACTAGAACAGTGTCGAAACTAAAGCTCCCAAAGCAGAATGTACGAGTTGCGGAGACCGCAAAGCGGCACCTGGAGTTCCAGTGAAAGATCCAACGGGGTTGCCAACAGTTCTCCCCGGTTTAGACAACCTGTATCTGTTCGCACCGTTGCACAGTGGTCCAATGAGGCAAAAAGTGGAACTTAATTCCATAGCGCCTTTCAACTTCATCCTAGCTTAATAGTATCTTCAGAGCAATTGTTTGTATGAATGACCCGCATAATTGCAAATTGTCAAAAAATATGAAAAGTTTACTATACTAAAACTAAAAAAATTAACTTTTTTGTGTTAAGAGATAGAAGAATAGTTTATTGAGCAAAGTTGTAGAAAATTCAAAAATATGAAACTTTGTTGAACAAATGAAAATCCTATCTCTTTTTGGTACAAAGTTATAAAGTACACTACATGGAACTTATTTAAAAGTTAGTTTTTTGTACTTAACTTTTGTTAGTTGCATTTTACACGAAAGTGTAGTTCGGAGGAATTATTAGGACACACAAAACACACATTTTTGCCGAAGACCATATATCTCCAGGACTTTTCCTTACAAAGTTACATCATATTTTAGCTTATTTTTTCGATAACTTCAAGAACGTATAGGTTAAAAAAGGGCAAGTGGAATCATGATGTCAATATTTTTCCTTGCAGTTAAGCTGAAGTACTATAAACTTCTTTAGGTTCCATTTGTCCCAATCCACTCATTTTAGAGTACGGCGAGCATATGTTACAGTAGGTTTTCATATATTAAATATTCTTACTTTTTTGTGTTAAGAGATAGAGGAATGGTTTATTCGGCAAACTTTTAGAACATACAAAAATATGAAAATTTGTTGAACAAACCAAATTTCTATCTTCGTTGGGAACAGAGTTACAGAGTATTTCATGTAAAAGTTACTTAAAAGTTAGTTTTTTGTATTTAACTTTTGTTAGTTACATTTTACAAGAAAACGTTGTTCTAAAGAAGCATTTGGGCATACAAAACACACGTTTTTGTTGAAGGTCACACATCTCCAGGACTTATCCTTACAAAGATGTAGTACATTTCAGCATATTTTTTCGATAACTTTAAGAACGTATAAAGGAAAAAGGGGCAAGTGGAATCATGATGTCAATTCTTTTTCTCAAAGTTTAGCTCAAATGCACAAAACTACTATAAGTTACATCCGTCCCAATCCACCTAATCTTTATTCTATACGTTGTTAAAGTTATCGGAAAAATATGCTGGAATGCGCTATAACTTGTAAGGAAAAGTCCTGGAGATGTGTGGCCTTCAACAAAAACGTGTGTTTTGTATGCCAAAATGCTTCTTTAGAACGACGTTTTCTTGTAAAATGTAACTAACAAAAGTTAAATACAAAAAACTAGCTTTTAAGTAACTTTTACATGAAATACTCTGTAACTCTATTCCCAATGAAGATAGAAATTTTGTTTGTTCAACAAAGTTTCATATTTTTGTATGTTCTAAAAATTTGCCGAATAAACCATTCCTCTATCTCTTAACACAAAAAAGTTAGTATATTTAATATATGAAAACCTACTGTAACATATGCTCGCCGTACTCTAAAATGAGTGGATTGGGACAAATGGAACCTGAAGAAGTTTATAGTACTTCAGCTTAACTTCAAGGAAAAGTAATGACATCATGATTCCACTTGCCCCTTTTTAACCTATACGTTCTTGAAGTTACCAAAAAAATAAGTTAAAATATGGTATAACTTTGTAAGGAAAAGTCCTGGAGATATATAGTCTTCGGCAAAAATGTGAGTTTTATGTGTCGTAACAATTCCTCCGAACTACACTTTCGTGTAAAATGCAACTAACAAAAGTTAAGTACAAAAAACTAACTTTTAAATAAGTTCCATGTAGTGTACTTTATAACTTTGTACCGAAAAGAGATAGGATTTTCATTTGTTCAACAAAGTTTCATATTTTTGAATTTTCTACAACTTTGCTGAATAAACTATTCTTCTATCTCTTAACACAAAAAAGTTAATTTTTTTAGTTTTAGTATAGTAAACTTTTCATATTTTTTGATAATTTGCAATTATGCGGGTCATTCATACAAACAATTGCTCCGAAGACACTATTAAGCTAGGATGAAGTTGAAAGGCGCTATGGAATTAAGTTCCACTTTTTGCCTTATTGGACCACTGTGCGTTGGAGTCACGGATTGGAAAGCCCAGCGATCCGATTGCAGTTCGTTAGAGACTCGGCAGGTCGATTTACGGTCCGCAGAGGCGTAAGCCCTCTATCCATACCTACCTGAATTTGCTTTCTGTATCAGCACTGAGTAACCAGGAGTTACACGACATGATTCGAAAGCATTACGTGATGGACGAGGCGGCGGTGACGTCTTTCGTTGTACCTGAGCCTGCTGAAGAGAAGCGTGCACGAGAAATCCTTACAGCGACGACAAAAAGAGAGGGCGATTGTTTCGAAACGGGACTGACGTGACGAAACGACAAACGGAACTTTCCCGACAGCTATCCGATAGCAGTACGAAAGATGAAAGCGCTGATGAATTCGCGGGACAGTTCCCGGAAGCTTCGATGGCGATTATTAAAAAGCACTACGTAGACGACTACTACGACAGCGTAGACACTGTTGAGCAGGCGATCCAGAGAGCTCAGGAGCTGAGATACATCCACTCACGTGGTGGATTTCACATACGCAACTGGATGTCGAATTCGACGAAGTTTTTGGAGGCACTAGGCAAGCGCAGTGCAGACGAAGCAGTCGTTTTTTCTCGGGATAAGGGAACCGATTACGAACGTGTTCTGGGGATCGTCTGGGAGCCGATTGAAGACATTTTCCGTTTCGCTACCGCGTCGAAGGCAGAGTTTCAGATAGTTCTCGATAACGCAGTGTATCCAATGAAGCGAACAGTCCTCAGTTTCGTGATGACCCAGTTCGACCCTATGGGATTTCTCACTCCGATCACAGTGTGCGGCAAGATTGTCATGCAAGATCCCTGGCGTACCGGATGTGACCGGGATGCCAAAATTGATGAGATATCATTCAAGAGATGGCAGCGGTGGGTGCAGATGATGCGAAGTATCGAGTCGTTCAAGCTGTGCCGTAGTTATTTCGCGGAAGCCAGGTCAGATTAGTTTTCCGATTTGCAGCTACATGTGTTCGCTGATGCAAGCGAGACAGCGTACGGCTGCGTAGCATATTTCCGCGCTATCGTACAAGGAGAAGAAATGTGCGCTGGTTATGAGCCGGTCAAAAGTGGCTTGAAGCAACTGTCAATCCCGCGCCTGGAGCTTCTAGCTGCTGTCCACGGAGCACGACTAGCACAGACGGTTATCGAGAGTCACAGCTTGAAGATTGAGCGAGTGGTTTAGTGGTCGTTTTAGTGGTCGATGCAAGTGTTGTACTGTCTGGATTCGTTCCGATCAGCGCCGATATAAGCAGTTCGTTGGGTTTCGGATTGGTGAAATACTGAGCCGAACGAAGATAACGGATTGGCGCTGGGTACCGACGCGATTCAACGTGGCCGATCAATTAACGAAGTGGGGCAAGGGTACGAATATGCAGCCAAACAGTACGTGGGTTCAAGGACCTGCATTCTTATACAACAGCGAGAGGGAGTGGCCGATGAAAGAACTGCCACCGGCGAACACGACCGAGGAGCTACGCGCTTCGCTGTTGGTGCAGAGACTCACGCCGTATCTTCGGTCATTCAGCTACGTCGGCGTCGACTATCTGGGACCGTTCGATGTGACTGTAGGCCGCAGAACAGAAAAACGTTGGATCGCGCTGTTTACATGCCTGGTGACACGCGCAGTCCACTTAGAAGTGGCACATGGTCCAACGACTCAGTCATGCTTGATGGCAATTCACCGATTCATCGGTCGCCGGGGCTGGCCATTCGAGTTTTTCTCCGATAACGGAACTGAGCTGCGAGGAGTGTAGTGAACTCACGACCGCTCACCTATGAATCGCAGCAATCAGACGAAGCAAAGGCACTCACCCCGAACCATTTCCTGAAGGGTGCTTCACCGAATCAGCCTTGTGAGAGTTTACCAACGCCGCTTCATGCCGTGGTCCTTGAGGACGCTTTTCAGCGTTCGCAGCAGCTAGGCAGCGTGATGTGGGAACGCTGGATTAATGATTACGTTCCATCGCTGAATCCGAGGACCAAGTGAAACCAGGCCGCTACAACCGGAAATGTTGGGTTCGTGGAGTGGTGGAAACGCATATCGTGTCCGGAAATGGAAGGATTCGGCAAGCATGGGTTCGAACGCAAAGTGAAAGATTCAAGCGAGCTACGGTGAACTGGCTGTGGTGGAGATATGTGAAGATAACCCTGTACCGGAAGCGAAAAACGAAAACATCTTATAGTAGAAAAAAGTTAACAAAGATAACCCCAAATGGAGTTCAAAATGGCCACAGAAGTTCTCCGAAGAATAAAAAAATATTCAAATTTAGACTCAGAATGAAAATATGTTCGTATGTGTCGAAAAAGGGAAAAAACTTAAAATAAGGACAAGACCAGAATAAAAACAAGATAAGCTCAGAAAGGCAAAAAACAAGCTAACACAATAGCAAGGGAAAAGTCAATAAATATTGGACTCAGAATGGCGAAAAAGCCATAAGAGGACAAAAATGGTTGCAAAACAAGCTCAAAAAGACAAAAATACTACAAAAACGTGATCGCAAAATGAATTTCGAAAAGTGAAAAAAACGCTTCTTAGAGTGGAACCTGCAAAAAAAGGGTTCCAAATTGGATCAGAAAACATTAATCAGCCAATGTCCAAAAACGTTACCAAAACGCTGAAGTAAAGAACACAAAAGGAATTCAAAAGTGCGAAAAAATTCAATGATAGTCCAGAAAATATGGTAATATTGGAAAAAACCCAAATTAATCCACCTAGTGGTGAGACCCAGCCTTTCTCATTCGAAGTTATTATTGGTTCAAATAGATTAATACAACTTTCCCATTTAAAAAAAATACACCTTGAAAATTTCTGCTGGATTTATTTTCCACTTTAAATAACGAATTTCTGGTAGCCAACAGCACAACTAAACGAACATTCAAAACCTAACATTCACACACATATGAGCATACATTAACACTTACACATGCAAATACCATGAAATAAATATGTTTCAAATACATCACGCGAAAAATCCACTGCCGACTTATTCTATTGCTCACCCCTAACTACACACACTGCTGTGCAGGCGTTGTTTATGCGACTGAAAGAAATGTCTCATCACATACAGGAGAGTCAGCTGACGCTGATAACTCTTATAGACCTGTGTGATCGAGACCAAAGCCAGTCTGCTTCGTAGGGATAATTTTTTTCGAATTAATTCCTATCTTCAACAACGGCTTTTACCCGTTAACATTCAAGTTCATTAAAGGCAGACAGTGTGTGCAGCCGGGGAAGCGAAAAATAAGCGAACTGAAAATATGATACAACTTTGGAAAAACATACCGCATCCAGACGGGACTTGAACCCGCAGTCTCCCTGACTACTTCACTGGTTGCCGGAATACTTCCTAAAATGGCCAAATTCTGCCTAATCTGGTTATAGTACAACATCGAATTTGAAAAATGTTGAGGCCACATATTTTGATCGTTGCTACAGTTTTAAACAGTCTCCGAGCTACTTTTCTTTCCATAACTTTTAAACCACATGCTTAAACATTATGATGGTTTTAGAAACAAGTTTATTGGGTCCATTGAATCCAACTATGTTCAGATCGGTTGTGTAGTTTATGTGGTACCTAATTAAGTTTTGTGATTTTTACAATTTGATACATAACGGACAAAGTTAAAGTCCGATAACAGTGTAATTACATAGGATTGTATTGCGCAACTAGATTTTTTATTTGAGACTAATTTAGTTACAATCGGTCCAACCATTCTGAAAAAAATTGAGTGAGCTTAAGCAGTTTTTGGAATATGTTTGTTTTCAAAATGTGATTTCCTTTTTTTATACATATCTATTATACATAACTTTTTTGAACCACATGTTTAATCATTAGATGAGGATTTTCAAGACAGACCGTTCATTTGGCACCAGTTTTGTTTAAATTGGTTGTTTAGTTTCTGAGATAATGAAATTTCGTGATTTTCACATTTTGATACACGGTGCCTAAACTAAAAATCCGATTACAATGAAGTTCAATAGGGGGTTACGAGGCCACTAGATCTTTCATTTTCAACTGATTTTGTAAAAACCGGTCTAGCCATTTCTGGGAAAAGTAAGTGAGTTTAAGCAGTCTTTAGTATATGCTTTGCTTTTATAACGTGATGATGATGATGATGGTCCCACCTCATACCCCTACATCGGTTTGAGCTGGTCGATTTATCTAAGTAAGATATTATATAGAGTCATACAATGTAACCAGTTGGCAAACAAATAACGGACTGGTTATTAATACAGACATAGTAACCCTTCAAAAGCATACCAATAATTTAACAATGAGTATAAAAAAACGATTTTCCAATACCATCATGGATCCAAGGCTCATCCAGAACGTTTCCAACCCGAAAATTATCTGGACTTGGTTAGGAATTGAACCTAACATTTAGGAGTGTTAACTAATCAGAATTGATTCTGGATAACGATCCAAAACTACGAGAGAGATCCTGTGATACTATAGTTCTCGATAACGAGCTTTACAGTCCACAGGCGAACCCAAGCCTTTTCAGTTTTTTCTCCCAACCCTAGTTCAAAATCGTAAAAACAGATAAATATCAAAAATCAGAATAACAGCATATATACTATTTCATACCAAAAAGCAACTTTCCAACCCGATATGCTTTTTGTTTCAATTTCAGGGGTTTAATCCTGATGTACTCAATATCCAGATTGTCTATGTCAGTCTACGCGCGCGTGGCTCAAACATGTGTAGTCGACTCTTTTTTAAACTCTACTATTAAATGTTATACAACTAATTCAAACAAAAATCCATCATCATCAGTGAACATAATAGCTTAGTTTACCCAATAAATTAAAAAAAAAATACATAAGTTTTACAATCTTCGTCATTAATTTACAAAAAATTCTATATAATCTGTATACAAAACAGACTTCATGTGTTAAATACAAAGCCTTTTAAACTCCGCCATTGTTGCTGCATGTTTTACCTGTCTTGGCATCGCATTGAAAAAAATTATTCCTTTGTACAACAGAGAGTTCTGTGATCTTCCAAAAAGAAAATTTGGTGTTCTAGCATCATCCGCGTTTCTAGTGTTGTACCTATGAAAATCACTTCCCCTATCAATTCGATTACACAAATATCGAGGCAGCATATTATTAAAAATTTTATATAGAAACACCATTGTCAGAAAATATACTCTTTGCTTCACAGAAAGCCATTGCAATGCGTCCAGCATAAAACTCGAGGAAGTGTATCTATTACATCTTAATATTAATCGCATAACTTTATTTTGTAAGTGCTGCAGTCTCAATATTTGTGTATTGTTTGCAAGAAATAATATGGATGGGCAAAAATCTATATGTGGTGAAATGATTGACTTAGAAAGACTAATTTTACTACTAACAGTCAATTCATTTTTCAAACGGCACAGAATACCGTATTTTTTGCCATTTTCTTGATGACATTGTCAATGTGAGACATAAAAGTTAATTTGTCATCAATAATCACTCCAAGATACTTTATTTCGTTTACGCAATCAATCGTCTCACCATCAATTGCAATATTTACGTCTGGTCTGGAGTTGGCAGAAGAAATGATTAAGTACTTTGTTTTGCTAATATTTAATTTAAGCTGTTTAGATTTCAACCAATTCGCCAGATAATGTAAATCTTGATTTAAAAGTGCCACAACGTCATTAGGATTCTTAGCCGCAATGAACAGAACAGTATCATCAGCAAATAAGTTGATATCGCAAAACCGTAAAACTCGCTTCATGTCATTAATATGAATAATGAACAAAATGGGCCCTAAAACACTTCCTTGCGGTACACCAAGTGTATTAGCAATGGAATCCGATTCAGAATCATTAAAACGAGTCTTTTGAGTTCTAGCACACAAATAGCTCTCAAATCATTTGTATGCTGTCCCTACGATACCAAAGCGCTCCAATGTTTGTAACAATAAGGGCCTAGAAATTGTTTCAAAAGCGCGTTTTAGATCCAAAAACACCGCAAAAATAGTTTCTTTAGCCTCGATTTTTTCTTTCCATTTTGCTAACACCAGATTTAAAGCAGACTCACAAGAGTGACCCTCTCGATAACCTGTTTGCTCTGGGATTAGCAAATCATTACTATTTATATAATCCATCAGCTGGCCTTTCACAACTAGTTCTAAAATTTTCTCCAATGTGTGCAACATATTAATGGGGCGGAACTCTTCGGCTTTATCCGTCCCATTAATCTTGGGGATAGGAACCACAAGTGATTCCTTCCAAACCTGAGGCACGTGCCCTGTTTGCAGTGATTCATTGATAAGGTCCAGCAGATCGTGTCCAATGACATGGAAGCAATCTTGTATTACTTTTGCGTTGACATTGTCGATACCAGCCGATCTCTCAAGAGAAAAACAAATATCTTTCAACTGTGCAAAAGTAATAGGATGAAAACCAGAAAAATTAAAGTTATTATGGACCGGCTGTATTATTTCGAGAGGTTCGTTGACCAAATCAATACTCTGATTGATCGATTGAACACTATCAACGAAATAACTGTTAAATTTACTTGCAATCACTCGCGCCGAATGTTCTTCTAAGCCATTAAAAGTTATGGTTTGCGGGCAACTATCTTTACTTTTTATTAATGATTTTAAAATTTTCCATAACTCTTTGCTATTATTTTGATGTTGATCAATCTTCCGTTGTATATATTCACATCGTGCCTTTTTCAAGGTGCGTGAGTATATATTCCGCGCAGCGGTGTACCTATTCCAATCATTGCTATCATTACTTCTGCAAAATTTTTTGTACTTTTTATCTCTTTTACGTTTTAAACGCAAAAGTTCTAAAGAGTACCAGCTGTTCGGATTATGCAATTCAACACACTTTTCGGGAACTAGGCTATTGGTACACTCTTTTAGCGTGTTAGTTAGAACAGCTGCTTTATTGTCGAAATTCCCTGTTATTGGCTGAAAATTCAGGCTTCTCGAAACAAGCTGAGACATTGCTTGCTTCGAGTATCTATTCCAACACTTAATTTTTACTATATTATCACGGTTTTGATCATCCTCAAGTACAACACAAATTGTCTCATGATCTGTGATTTTATAATCGGCCTCAGTGAAAGAATGAACATTATCAAAATTCGAAAACACGTGATCAATTAATGTACGAGAGTGTCTGGAAATTCTTGTAACTTGAAAAACCGTTTGTTGTAAATTGAAAAAATCTGCTAATTGCCTCAATTGGTTCGAATTTGGTATATTAAGCCAATCGATATTAAAATCGCCAGCAATAACATTTAATTTACTCAAGTCAATAAAATTATCCCACCACTTTTCTAAAATTTCTAAAAAACGCTGGTTACTTGTACTGGGGGAGTGGTACACAATTCCAAAATTTCCTACCGTCATGCCTCTTTCAACTGATATTCCTAGGAACCAATTATTTTCAAAAGATTCGTTTAATCGAATATTGAATTTGATTGATTTCTTGGCGTAAATAGCAACCCCACCAGTATGTCTGGAATGTGAAAGGCAAAAAGCAACTTTGTAACCCTGAATGCTATACTGATCAAATGCATCAGCTTCCACTATATGAGTTTCCGCTAGCAATACTAACATTGGACGTGTTGTTTCCACAAGATACCGTAAAGCAACATAATTTGTAGATAAACCAGCAATATTCAAATAAATCATTTCTAATTTCTTTTGACATTGCGTTTTCTTCAGCTGCTATTTACTTAACAACATGTTGCTCTTTCTTTTCTCAAACAGTCTCCGAAATACTGGACACTGTGTACTATATGCTGGATGTTTAGCGTCCAAATTTAAATTGAAGTCTTTATTAGATTTTAAACAATTTACGCAGTTAAAATCAATTGATGAGCATTCCGATGTCTTGTGCTGTGCACTACACTTAGAGCATGTTTCGGAATTAACACACTCTGTGCTTTCATGACCAAATTCTCCACATTTGAAGCAACGTAGAACATTAATGGCCTCTTGAACAGAACTCCTATCCCACCCAATGCTTACTTTACCAGCAGACATCAGGCGGTCGAATGTGTCCCTATCAACTTCAACAATTGTATTATATTTATTGTATTTGAAGCGTGAATTTTCAAGTTGCGCAATAACTTTGACTTCATTGATTCCGATGCCATCATTTTGACTTTTCAATAAGTCAATGAAGACTTCGGGGGAATATTGATCACTCATTCCCACAATTTTCAATTTTGGCTTAGCGTTTGTAGGAATAACAGCATTGTACCTTTCACCTAAATTGCTTTCAATGTTTTTTTTCACGTCTTCAATATTATCCCCTATTGCACACTCAGCAATTATCGAGCCAGCTTTCCCGTTCCTAAAGTTTCTCATTTTGTGTACTTTCGGATCCAAATTTTCTTTCAAAAAAATTCTAGTGTCTTCACTAGATTGAGAAGACTCGACTGGTTTAATCACAATGACCGGCCGAGTCTTACGGTTTTCAGCGCGCTTCAATTTATTTACCGTATTCCCAATCGATCCCGCTAAAACATTCGCGTATGTCGGAGATTTTTGAGAAAAAACCTCGTTATCTTGCATAATCGCGCCTTCAATCGGTTCATCATATTTATTCGAAATAATTTTTTTCTTATTGGGAATAAAGTCCAGTTCAGAGTGAACCGTTCTCTCAGTTCTAGATATCTTTCTATTCATTGGCACACTTTTCTCTCGATTAACATTTTCGATTACTTCTATTTTGAAATCTTCAAGTTTTTTGGCAACATTGGCTTCAATGCATGCCATGCTCTCACGAAGAGAATTGCTGATCGATTTCAAAATAGTATCGATACCGTTAGCAACCGCGATGTTTATCTTAGTTTCGATTCCCCTTTGAGTATTTGTAAGCGACTCAGACATAGATAACAAAATACCCATCATCTTTGTCATCTCACCACTCAAAACATCATCTATCCCGCCATCATCTTGGGCCGATAAACATGCAGCACATTTAAAAACAATATTCTCATTATCGTTAACGACTTTCGCCGCTATTTTAGTGAGCGGTGTGCAAAGTCGATGAAATCGAGACTTGCACTTACCCACGCAAACAACGGGATCATCGCTAACACGAACTATATTACCACATTTTGCACAGTCCATATCAAACGCACAAACAACCGCCGGCTGGACTCGTCCAGCAGCAACGGCGAAGGCAAAAGGCAGCGAACAATGGAAAAATATAACAATAAATATTTGACCCAGAAGCCGTAGCGTCTATGTGATATAAACGCGATGGTCGGCGCTGACACAAATTAAATCAATAGAAGAACGAATAAATCGAAAGCATGCAAAGACACTTCTACTTATCCGTTTAGGTATCTAATTTGGCCGTCGGATCACTAGTACTAGATCACCTGAAGCACTTGATTTCACACAAAAAAAAACTTTTTAATTGAGACACTAGCGGTACACAAGCTACCATGTTCACCGTATCACCACCATGGATTTGACATTTTTATAAATAACGGACAAAGTTACCAACCGATTTCAATGAAAATCAATAGTAACCTATGGGACAACTAGGCCCTTCATTCGAGACTAATTTTGTGAAAATCGGTCCAGCCATTTCTGAGAAAAGTGAGTGAGTTTAAACAGCCTCTGGGAAACATTTCTTTGCATAACTTTTGAACCGTATGTTTAATCTTTATGAAATTAATAAGTTAGGAGTTCTGAAGATAGCCCGCTCATTTGACATCAGTTTCGTTTAAATCGGTTGTGTAGTTTCTGAGATATTGATGTTTCGTGATTTTTACATTTTGATACATGACCTCTAAACCAAAAATCCGATTACAATGAAATTCAATAGCAACCTATGGGGTAGCTACACCTTTCATTTGCAATTCATTTCACGGGAATTGGTCCAGCCATCTCTGAGAAAAGTGAGTGAGGAAAAAAAGTTGCACATACACACCATATAACCGATTTCAATAAAACTGGTTTTAAATGATTGGGCTGTCTTCAAAACCCTTAACTTTTAAACTTCGTTATGATTGAACATATGGTTTAAAAGTTATGTAAAGAAAAGTTATCCTGAGGTTCTTTAAACTCACTCATTTTTCTCAGAGATGGCTGAACCGATTTTCACAAAATTAGTGTCAAATGAAAGGTCTAGTTACCCCATAGGTTGCTATTGAATTTCATTGTAATCGGAATGTAAATTTGTCTAATGTTCATAAAAATGTGAAATCACATAATGAAAGTAAACATATTGATTTTCTCCTAACGATCACTGGCTAATTAAAGGGTAGAAAAGTGATCCAAACGGCCGAATGTCATATACTACTCGACTCAGTTCGACGAATCGAGCATTTTTCGCATATATGCATGTATAGGTGTATATGTTTGTGTGTGGGTGTGTACGTGTGAATGTGCACCTTTTTTCGCACTCACTTTTCTCAGAGATGGTCTGACCGATTCTTTCTATCTTGGTGTCAAATAAAGGGTCTATTTGCCGCTTAGGTTGCTATTGAATTTCATTGTAATCAAACTTTTAGTTTTGGCGCTGCGTCAGAATGTGAAAATCGCTCTTATATTTCAGAAGCTATGAACATAGTTGAATTCAAATTAATGGGCTTTTAAACCCTTAAACAATGAATTTCATAGTGTTTGAACATGTGGTTTGAAAGTTATAGAAAGACACGTAATTCGCAGACTGTTTAAAACTATAGCTACGATCAAAGTATGTGGCCTCAACATCATTTAAATTTGATATTGTACTATTTCAATGTTTGTGGCCTTGCTCAGGATTGAAGTTGAAATAAAAAGTCATTTTTTATCATTTCACTTTTTGCCTTTCTTTTATTGCCTTTCTCCTAGAAAGGTAAAGCAATCACTGCAAAAACTAACGGTATAAAAGTGCTCAAAAAGACCGAATGTCATATATCACTCGGCTCAGTTCGACGAGCTGAGCATTTTCTGTATAGGTGTGTGTAGAGCTCTCCCAATCTCACTCGATTTTCTCAGAGATGGCTGAACCGATTTCAATGAAATTAATTGCAGATGAAAGGTCTATTTGCCCCATAAGACTCTATTGAATTTTATTGTAATCTGATTTCTAGTTTCGAGGTTATGTATCAAAATGTAAAAATCACGAAACATCAATATCTCAGAAACTACATAACCGATTTGAACAAAATTAATTTCAACTTAACGGGCTACCTAAAAAACCCTCAACTTTTGAGTTTCATTAAGATTGGACTTGTGGTTCAAAAGTTATGGAAAGAAACGTGTTCCCGAGACTATTTAATCTCACTCATGTTTCTCAGGGATGGCTGGACCGATTTTCATAAAATCGGTGTCAAATGGAAGGTCCAGTTGCCCCATAAGACCTTATTGAGTTTTTTTGCAATCGGACAATAACTTTGCCTGTTATGTTTGAAAATATGAAATCCAGCTATGAAAAGTAAAATATTCACAAGACTACTTAAACTCACTCACTTTTCTCAGAGATGGCTGAACCGATTTTTAATTTATGAGAACTCCAGCTGGCTCATAACACCCTATTGAATTTTATTGTAATCGGACTGTAACTTCGTCTGTAATGTATCGAAATGTGAAAATCACGAAACTTCATTATCTCAGAAACTACACAACCGATTTGAACAATATTGATATCAGATGAACGGGCTAGTTAAGGGTTAACTGATGAATTATGATTGATCAAGTGGTTTCATAATTCGGCTGCTCTATACGTTCCCATTTCATTCGATTCGAACTTAAGCAACCGTTATATAGTAAATTGTTAAAACAACGAAAGTCTATTATCTCGAAGATTATACGACTTATTCAACATAACTAGCGTCATACGAACGAGTTATCTCTCAACCTTACAATTAACTAACTTCATAACAACTTGATATGTGGTTCATAAGTTTTGAAAGAAAAGAAATTCAAAGACTATTTAAAACTATATCTGCTTTGATCAATATACGTGGCATCAACATTATTTAAATGTAGTATCGTACTATTTGAACGTTCCCGGTATCGCTCGTGATGAAATTGTTCGAAATTAAAAGTCATTTCTTTTATTTCGCTATTTCTTAAGCACTAACATTGCGTCAAATTTCAAAGAGTGAATATAATTTCATTGGACTTGGATTTTTTTTATTTGGTCCATGTAAATCTGTTTTTACAAATAATAAGTTTGAATGAGAAAGGCTGGGTCTGACCGCAAGGTGGATTAATTTAGGTTTTTCATAATCAATCTGCGTGTGGTCATTCTGGTTTCGCAATAAGTACATTTCAAAGCTGAAACTATTTCATAATCATGCTAAGGTATCCTGTCTAACGAAACACAAATAAACACTTTTTCATTATTCACTAACTGTATTAGGGTTAATGACCCAATAGTGGAGGAGCTAAGCACGGTTTATGCATGTTTAGCCATGTTTTGGCTAAGATAAACGAGTCTAGCTGGTACTTTTCATTATTTTCTGTTGAAATGAGCTCTACTTGATAGTTTTGCACCTTAAAATTGACTTTAAACACGTTTTGAGGCTTGAAATTAACAAAAATATGCTGTACGCTTTTGCTCCAATAGTTGCGGTAGAGTTCCTATAGTTGCGAATGCGTGTTCCTATAGTTGCGGTATATAAAATATTCGTGTTTGCTTGGTTAAAGAAGGTTTTTAACTCGCTTGAAGTGGATTTTAATTGTTTTAGTATTTATCATGTTGTTTTTAATCGGTCGACTAGTAGGTTGGCAAGTGAATACAAAAATGCACGAAGTTAACCAACTTGATCAGATTTTGGCAGAATTCAGTGAGAGTTTGTGGGTATGTAGGTTTTATTAAACTAAACAATTTTGCATGCTTTTCATAACATTTCTCTAGACTAACATTTAAAAAGGGCTGAAGTTTTTGAGCAGTTTTTTTTATAAACCAACGTATCTGGATATTGACTGATATCAAAAAAGTTGTAAAGAAATGACTTTTAGAAAATTGCTTGAAATTTTATATAAAGATATTGGAAAATTGAATTTGAGATCCTACATGCATGAAAAATAAAAAGTGATTTAAATTTTGATTTTTTGGATAGTCAATTTACCTGAATCTTTTTTGATCGATTTAAAAAGTTCTTCTAACAAAAATTCAGTCATGTTTATAGAACATTTTCAACGTAAAACAATGTTGGACATAAAAAAGACTAATAGCGCTCATTTTGAAATGCTTAGATGAATTTTAGGCGACTAAAGTGTTTGTCTATAAACCTTGGTTTTTGGAAATCTGAGATGACAGTTTCCATATCAACTCACTTTTTTTTAAATCTTTTTTTTTTGTTCAAGTAAAACTTTAGACACTATCCTAAACGTCTCTTTCTCTTGTGTTTCTCTTGAAAAAAGCTAAAGTCTATCACCTCTGCTTCGTACCATGTCTGCGCCTACATTTTCTACGTTAGTGTTTACTAAAAGAGCCATCTAGTTTCTGACTGTACATACTGCGAAAGGCTCGTCAAAAGAATTACAAGACCATAAGCAGTGAGTAAGCATCTATTAAGAGGTCATACATAAGTAACGTAGCATTTTAGGGCTGAGGGCGGCAGACTTAATGCCCGATCATGTAAACGCGGGGGTAGGGGAAGGTGTGGTAATTTTTGAACCCAACCTTCCCCTTCCACAGTGATAAGTTACATAATTTGAGTATGTCCCCTAGTACCTACTTATCCTTAATATTCGCTATTAGTCCCACATAATCTATTATTGCTTGGATTTTCGGCTCATCAGTCTTTAAGCTTAACTAAACGAAGTACTGCCTCTTTTCCTTCAACGTTTCGACAATATATTTTGTCTTTATCAAGAAGTCTACAAAAAAACAAAGCAGAGATGTGTTTTCCCTATTTTAAAACCTTTTCCGAATGTCTGGTACTTACTAAAGCTTTTCATTTTGTTTTCATTTGTAACTTATATAATACATAATTAACTGTGGTCTGTTTGCGTTTATCACATAAAATGGAACTATTTTAAATAATTTTTGTCATTGAATAATCTAGAAAAACTTGTACTCGGAAAAACCTTATTTATGGTCACAATTGTTAATCTTCTACTAGTGTGTTGTCGAAATTTTATCTAGATCAGATTGTCTGAGTGCGCATGATTGTCAGTTTCATGACGTCTATGAATTTTATGTTGTTTATTATTGTTTTTTACTGTGTTAAACACACCTGCATAAATAGAACTTAACCCGTCTGTATCACTTTTCTTGTTAACTGTATTGTTGTTCGTTGCTATGTGGCATATTTCCAGAATCGGTAGTGCTGTTGTGTTTCTGTGTTGGTCGAGTATTTTAACATTGTTAAGATCAAATGAGTGTTGGGTTCTAATACAGTGGTGCAAGAGTGCTGTCTTTTGACTTAGTGTTGCGAATTGTGGATCTTCTATGTCGGTGCCTGTGTCAACAAGTTTCTGCAGTGCATTCAAGTTCGATCTGTGTCCGCTAATTCGTGTTTTTAACTTATTTGTAGTCATGCCAATATATTGTGAACTGCAGTCGTTGCATGAAATACTATAAATAACATTTCTTGTCCCACATAATCTTTTCTAATAAACGTAAATCAGAAATGCGGAACATACCGCAACTACAGGAGAACAGTATATCCTGTGATCCAATAGTGGAGGAAGTAATTTATAGATAATATGATCACCAATTAACGAACTTCACCTGTGAAACAGTTTCTATAATAATCTACTATCTGGGAAAATAATTATATGAGCATTGATCGTACTAAAAACACACACATATCTTAAAAACTTTGTGGACAAAATAAGAAAATAGGTAGTGAAGGGCAGGGTTGATATTTGTTGACACTCTTGAGTGAAAATGAAAAAAAGCATCCATAAACATTATTTTTTACAATCCTTTCAGAGTTCTCCCTTCCCGCTTTTTACATGGAAGTGAACTGTCAAAACACTTCATTACATTTCATGCGATGAAAGCAAGACAACAAAATCAGTTTATCAGTTAACGAAGATTGTCAAGGCATCGGTCAGTGTCAGTGAAAAAGTGTTTCGGTGAGGTTTATTTTGGTTGAGTGGACTGTTTGTTTTTCTTTTTCGCTTTAAATTGAAGATCATTTGGTTGGATTTATCGTCAAATTTTATTCCGTAACCGTGAACGATGCGCGCGATCTATTTCATCTGGGTATAACAGCACGTTACTAGGACGAAAATCTAGTGTATCTGAAAGAGTGCTGCGATCATTGGAAGTGAAAATTAAAAATGATTGGCTGTAATTTTCGAAGAGTTTTGCTGGGGAAAATGACTTTTATCAGCACTGGTGAAGGGTGCCTTCCAGGTAAGTTTCTGAAAAATACAGTTTTTTCCAGTAGTTTGGATATTTTCAGTACATATTGATATAGTAACGTATGTACTTATGTTTAATCTATTGTTTCTTCAACATGTAGCATAAGCAATTCACCTCTAATTAATTTAAACGATGAATTTAAAAGCGATACCGCAACTATTGGTGCTACCACAACTATTGGATCATCTACCCTATCAATTTTGCCGTCAAACCGGCGGAATACAAGTTAACCTTTTTTTCTCGTCCGCTCTTCCGAGACGTTTTTCGCTTAACACCAGCACCCGCAACGTGAACTCTATCGTTTTTGGAAGCGAGCGGTCATTGACATCATCCGCGCCGGGGTTTACTGGAGTTGCATCAATTTACATCAGCGATTCGATGGCGGCACTGCAAATCTTGAAGCAGACGAGAGAAGAAGAAAAACAACAACGAATTGCAGTTTCGCCACTTCCAGACCCGCTCCACTCCGGAAGAGGAGACTTTGGCCCGGGCTTATTACTTCGTGTGGTCATTACGATTTCGGAATCGATGCGCCGGCTGCCGTCGTCCTCGCCACCGTCAAAACCGCCACCGCTCACTTGTCAGTTGAAAGTAAGCCGCCTTGTAGCCTAGCCGTGGCCTAGCCGATAAGCGGACCGCGCATAATGATGCTGTGCGCTGTGCGAGAGCCTCCGATGTGACGCATCGTTCATTGACCGGTATTTCATGTGCAAAAAAAAATCACACTCATCGCAGCGCACTGGCGGCGGTACCAACTTTTAACTTCAAACCAAGCCAGTCTAATCGGCTAATGGACCAAACAATGGCCGGTGCAGATTACGTCGAAAGTGAAAATTACCCGCACGCTCGAATCGGCAGCTTTGGTGCCAAACCAAACTGGTCGATTCGGGGTCTGGGAGCACGGCGACGAAGCAACTGGCAGTGATCCATTGACAACGATCGAAACCCTGGTCGCTGCGCGGCTGCGTGTGACCCCCGTGTAAAGACCGTGTAGAGAGAAGGGCCCATTCATTGCGCTCCGTGTCGTTTCGTGGCTTCGCAAACACACAACTGCAGCCGCGCGCCGCTCCACACCGCACCGGAGAAATTAGTTTAAAGAATTTAAATTTTCGTTATTTAATCCATCTTTGGGCAGGACAGCATTTCGGCTGACAACGATCAGCATGATTGATGGTGCGGGGGAAAATTGGCGGACCTTTCACGGTCAGCCGCCCAGGATCAGGATCGGACCGGGTGAAATTTTGCCGTGCGATTTTCGGCCCGCCTGGTGTGTGATGCGATGTGATGCGCCCTCAGGGCAGGGAGGGGGTTCACAGCAGTGGCTTCCACGTCGTCGTCCGCACAAGGGGACCACGCAGCAATGCCCTGGTCCAGCACGGGGCCGGGAGGCGTGGATGTCATTATCGTTTCAAGTGTTGATCGATTTGCTGAATTTTTTTTTTGCCGCGGAAATAATGCCGTGAGGTTCGCAATGGTGGTTGGTTTTATTGCAGGTGAAGCGTTACAGGTTTGGTTTTAATTTATTATTTTATAATTATTTTGCACATGAGATTAAGCTCAAAATCTATGAAAAAAAGTTTCGAGTTTAAAACAATATGACTCCATATTTGTATGATCATTTCTGCTCCAACGGTTTGGATAATACAATATTTCTTTTTATATAATTGCCAATTCGGTTGGTATTTTGAACTTATTGACAGGAAATTGTAGAATTCAATGGATAGTTTTATTAACACACAAAATATAATAAAATTTCTCAGAGCTCAAACACTTAGAATCCTTTTAAGATATTCTGAGAATAAGTAAACTTGTATAAGGTTGAGACCTATGAATTGATGAGAGAGAAAAAGATGATACGAGAATAGCGAATGGAAAGAATATTAAAATGAGGTAAAGAGGTACCCAACACGATGGTGAATAAGTGGACAAAGGAACGAAATAGGAGGAAATAAGGTGAAAAGAGAGTCCGAATAGAAACGAGCGAGTAGAGAAACAGAGACTCGAGAAAAAAAGGAATAATGCAAGAGTGGGACGGAAAACAACAGAGAGGAGCAATGCGAAAAAAGAGAGAGTAAATAAACAGAATAGAGGGAAAAAAGCTAGAAAGGACAAAGTGGACAAAAGAGGGAGGGCGAGAAAAAAAACATAAAAAGGGCACTAAAAAAGGAAAAAAATACGAAACTAGAAAAAGGGAAAAGATACAAACAAAAGAGTTGTAGAAGAAACTTCGTAAACAGCAAAAGTTTAAAAAAGGAGAAAAAAATGAGGAAAAAAAAGTGAGAAAAACGACCTAAAGAAGACAAAAGAGCATTTCAGAAAACGGAGATACGGAAAAGAGAGTAACAGAAGGAAACATTGAGAAAAAAAAAACGCAGAAAACAGAGAGTGTAAAGATGAAGAAAGCAACGTAGATAACTTAGTATAGAAAGAAATAAAAGACTTAGTAAAAGGGAGAGAAGAGAAAATACTTTTTGAAAAAAGAAAAACAAGGACAAAAAGTTCAGAGAGAGCATCCAACAAACGATATAAAAGAGGAAAAAAGAGCAAAAAACAAACAAAAACAAGGAGTAATCGAGAAAAAATAAAAAGGCAAATGAACAGCGAGAGGCGATTAACCCTCTAGTGCCCAGTGCCGCCTCTAGACGGTCTTCGGTCAAACCTCTAAAAAGCTTCAATAAGGACTTAAAAAATGTTTATAAGGCTTCATAGTGATTTTTTCGAAGTCCGTCTAAAAGTTAATTTGGGTACTAGAGGGTTAGATAAGGATTGGTATAGAAATAAAATAAAATAACCAAGCGAGAAAAAGGAATGAAGAATTGAAAAGGAAGAAAATTATCGAAAGAAGCAAGAGTGATAGAAATGAGGGAGGGTTATAAAAAAGAAAAAGAAAGATATAGAGAAAAAGAGAAAACACCAAATTGAGAAAACTAAGCGTAAGAATGACTAATAGTTGAAATAACAAGAAAAATAAAAAGAGGATAGAGAGAGAATATAACAAAGCGCAATATAAAGAAAAAATAAAATAGATAACAGAAGAAGTGAGGAAACTGAGCATAAATGTTTAAAGTGTGAAAGTAGAAGAAGAGATAGAAAACAGGAAAATATAAATTGAGAAAAAAAGAATAGGAGGTGTAGTAACCAGCAAAATATAATATAGATGAAAAATTTCAAAAGTGAAAAAAGGAATATTAAAAATAAGAAAGCCGGGAAGGGAGAGCAATGAGATAAGAGAGCGGAACAGATAAATGAGTTGAAAATTAAAAAGAAAATCAACAGAAAGGATTGAAAAAACAAAAAAAAAATGACGAAAATCGTGATAAAAATAAGGAAAACGAACAAATAGAATTAAGAAACATGAGGAAGCAAAACTAAACAGGAAAGAGAGTAAAAGATGAAAATATAGAGAAAAAACAAAAAAAAACGAGAGTGTAAAAAAGGAGAATATGATGAATATAACTAGGTATGAAAAGAAATATAAGAATAAGAAGAAAAAAGAGAAGAGAGAAAAATTAGAGATACTTAAAAATTAAAAGGTTTTAAAACAGAGTAAGAAAAAATACAGCATTCAGCAAAATGAATAGAAGAGCAACGAAAGAGCGAGGAAAGGAAAGCTAAGAAAAAATCGAAAACAAGAGAGAGAACAGAGAAAAAAGACAGTGTAAAAAATGGTATAGAAATGAAGAAGGATAATCAAGCAAGAAAAAAGAATAATAAAGTGAAAAGTAGGACAACTAAGAAGAAAAAAAACAAAAATAGAAGAGAAAAAAAGGAAAAAAGAGTCACCAAATGAAGTAAAAGGGAAAAAGCAAAAAAAGAACAAGGAAATAACAAACCAAGCAAAAATGACGAAAAGTTGAAGAAATAAGCAATCGAGAAAATAAGGGGAATGTAAAATAATGACAAGCAACGATAAAGAGAAAGAAAGTGTGATAACAAAAATAAGTGGAATGAAAGAGAGGGAAGAAATAAAGAAAAGCTACGAGGAAAGAGAAAAAAGTACAAAATTTGTAAAATAGAATAAAAAGGGAAGAAAATGACGATAGCCTAGAAACAAAATGTGTAAAACATATGAAAAAAGCCAAAAACGAAAATATAATGAGGTAAAAAATAAAAAAAGAGAGGCAAACAAATTTTAAGAAGAATAAAAAAATGATGAAGGGAAAAAGTAATGAAAATGGTCTGAAAAAATATTACGACAGGAAACAGAGATACAGAAAAGAGTGAATGGTATGCTCCACCATGAACAAAACTAAAAAAATAGTACAATAAGAAATGTATCAGAGATAAAAATGGAAGAGAGAAAAAAGTTTGAAAAAAATAGAAAAAATAAGAAAAGATTCAACAAGAAGTTGAAAAAAGAGAACAGCGTCTAGCAAAAGAAATAAAAACACAAAAAGACAGTGAGAAGCAAATTAGAAAGAAATCAAAAAATGCAAAAACAAAAAAACAGAGAAAGAAAATTAGATCGTAAATAATATAGAAATTAAGAATAATAACCAAGCGAGAAAATAGAATAAAAAAATGAAAAAAGAAGACAAGAAGACAAGGGAAATAAAAAGAGCAAAAAAAACAAAAATGAAAGTTAACAAACGATGCAAAAGAAAGATAAGAGAGGAAAAACAAAAAGAAGAAATGAAATAAACCAAGCGGAAGAAAATGACGGAAAGTTGAAAAACTTAAAAAAGCAAAAGATAATAATAAAATGTAAAACAAAAGTAAAATTAAATGTATGAAAAAAATTAAAATTAAAAACAAAACAACTAGACGAAACAAAGATCGAGAAAAAAAAGTGGAAAGGTGGAAAAGAAAACAAGAAAGAGGAGCAACGGAGAAAAAAGACAAAACATTCTTAAAGAATTGAAACCAGGCCGAAAGAAAAATAAGGAATAAAAGAGAAGCATTCAGTGGAAAAAATAAAACCGCTAAAAACAAAAAACAGGCTGCTAAGGGGAAATCGAATTAAACAAAAACAGAAAAGTAAGAGAAGAAAAAGAATTGAGAATGTTATGAAAAAAAATATTAGAGCGAGAAAATAGAATATAAAACTGGAAAGAAAGAAGATTCCCAACAAAACAAGCAAAAAAATTTAAAAGACACAAAGCTGGAAAAGATGAAGGAGGGAAATTTAACAAAATATAAGAAATTGCAATAAGAAGAAGATCGTGGGGAAAAAATGAAAAAAAAACAAGGGGAGAAGATGATGATTAAAAGGTAAGAATAGAAGAAAAGATGAAAAACACAAAAAAAACATATAGAGAACAAAAGGAAAGAATGTAGGTCGGAGAAAATATGGAGAGAAGAGAGGGCAAAGATATATGAAACAGGTAAAAAATTTAATGAAAATTGTAAGAAATGAGAAAACAACAATAAAGGGGAAGAAATTGTATAACAGAGAACAAAGACTAAAAAAAGGAAAAAAAAGAGCAGGATAGAGAGAGAGGGATAAGAGAAAAGAAAAAGGGTTTGCTCTGATAAAATGAGAAGAAATTGATGGAAAGAAAGAAAAACGCAAGAAAAATGAAAAAACATGGTCGAAAGTAATATCTCATTCAACGAAAACTGAAAAAAATTCAAATAGAGTCAAAATATAAAGAAAAGAAAGGAAATTCAAAGGAATCAGAAAAGAAACAAGTAAAAAGTCAAATATGGATCAGAAGGGGAAGCAGTGAGTGAAGAGAGTAAATGAGGGGAAAAGAAGAATAATGGATTGGGAAAAGGGAGAGAAAGCATAAAGGAAAGGAGGAAGCCTGAGAAAAAATGAAAAAATTAAGAAGATCCATATAGGAGAGAGAGAAGTGGTATAAAAGTAAAAGAGAATTAAGCAATGGGGAGAGATAAAAGAAAACCGATTCACGAAAAAGAAGAAACATTGCGGGACAATTTCCTCCAGAATATAACTAACTCTAACTTTCACGTTAAAATCGATTCGACAATTTTGCATTTCTCGCAAATTGTTGCTGCTATTATACTTTAATTTTAATGTCATAAATTATGACATCAAAATTAAAGTATAATAGCAGCCGTTACTGTACGCCTAGGGTAGTAGTACTGCAAGTAATTACATTTTTAAATATTATTAATAGATCGAACAAAATAAAAAGCCAGTCGTTATTACCTCTTCAGTTCGTTTTCTACGAAAACGTCCGAAACAACCGTACAAAACAAGAGTTTCTCTACTGTGTTAATCACGTCTCATAACGACCACTTTTTTCTCCATTCATATTGACACAGTGTTCGAAAAAGTTGAGCATGAAAAAGTAGTACATTCGATTAAATATGTCTCGGTGATATTTCAGTCGTGAAAAGCCTTTGCGGGAAGAGATTTTTCGAGGAGAAGTCGTACGATCATATTTACTCTGTAGTTAAAGTGTGTCTCGTTAACGAACGCCTGCTACGAGGATGCCAAATGATGGCGACAAAATCAAGCTGGCATAGGTGACTTTGATGATCACTTGTGCAGATGGAATTATCATCAAGACGGTTCAAAGATTTAACCTTCTTATCCGCCATGATGAAAGTCTCTCGATGGTGTCAAACTATCTCCAAAGGTATTTGACTCCCATTTCTAATCCAACTGCCAAACTAAATGCAGTCCAATTATCGCGCAGCAAACGATTCACTCATCGTTCGATGGGAGGAGGGCTAGACCCGTGGGTGGTCCCCGCCGCTTGATTATTACCCCCCATTCACGTTCGCACAATTGTCTCTTTTGAATCGGGGCGACGGGGTCTGCCAATGTCATCAACGGTTAAGACGAGCGATGAACGGCGCATTAGCGCCAGGATTAACGTGCCAAATGAAATAAATCACTCCATTCGTGGCGCGGTTGATCTCCGTCTAATTCGCCGTGGATGATGAAAAGAGCAATCCATAAAACTTCCCTTCCTGTCTCCAAGCGGTTCCCACCAACCCCCGCCGGTGGAGAAAAAGCGGAGCAGAGTGCATTCAAATCCCGTGCTGCATTTACTCCGAACCGGAGGAGACCGACCGGGGACTGAAGAGACTTAGCCTAGAGCAAGCACGGCTTGGTTTCATCGGGCATCAATTTGTAACTGGCACACGTTTGGAGTAAACGACGCGCGCGCGGGTGCACTCGTATTGCGCGATTACCTTCGCTTCCGCTTGGGAATGCACTTTCGGAGCGTTTTGCACTGCAGCAATGTTTTCGCTACCGTTGCGAATTAAGCGCATAGTCTTCCCACAATTAGTGTCTATCAGCGAGCGACGAACGTCTCGGATTCGAACGGAGGAATGGCCAACGAAATAAATCCTATCACAAATGCCGCCACCGACTGTTTCGCGAGCGAGTGCTGGGTTGGCGGTTACGAGGGGTTTTAGTGCGTTGATTGCTGATTTCCACAACCGTTTAGTGATCATTGTACACTAGTTGACAGTAATCCGCAGCGCCTACTGTGCTGCCCACCGCAGGAGCGCGTTCTGTTATCCGAGTGTTCGGTGAAATGGCAATTGCGTTACTATTCGAAAGCCCAACTTTTTCTGTATTCATTTTGTTTGGACATAGTTTAATCAGCGGTTTCAACTTTTCTTGTTGAGGCTCGACGTAAACATATACGTTCAACGAGAAAGATGTTACCAGCGCTAAGTTGCAGCTATTAGCCGAAGCCGCCATTTAACCACTCGGGGCGCAGCGCAACACAGGGAACCTTTCCGCAATGGATCGCCTCTCGAAAAAAAAAGAATCGCAACCAAAACATCTCATTTTCGCAAAAGAAAGCGGCAAACGAGTTGCCCACCACGACGGCATGTCGAACAACAACAATCCTCACTGTACCGTCGCAGTAGGCAGGGAGGAAACGGACGCGACGGACAACCGAAAATATTTAATTTAATAATTATAATCATCGTCATTAGGGTCTCAAAGAGTTTGGTCGGTTTTCGGTTGGTCCGTTCGTTCGTTCGCTCGATCGCTCGTCCGGTGCGCCGCGACAAAGCGATTCATGGAAGGACCATCGCCAAGAGAGGAAATTTATTTTCGATAATTACGTCCCGATAAAACACTTCTTCCTAGTCTTTCTCCTCGTCGTCGCTCCGATTGAAAACGGACAGCAGCAGGGGACTCTTCAACGTGGTTTACGAAACTATCTACATATTATGAAATTAAACGCCAAAATAGTAAACACCATTTTGGGATTGTAACAGGCGAGAAATAAAAACAATGTCGATTGCTATGATGCCACATCCGTTTCCTTTTAAATGCATTGTTTATGCACTATTACCAGCAGCCATTACCCTCATATATCGCGTGCTATGATCAAGTACCTATATTTATATTTTCAACATTAAAAAACAGGAAATTGCGTTATGCAGAAAAATAGAGAGTAGGTAACTGCCAGTCAAACGAAAAGTTTACTGAAGATTTGATACGAATTAAATGCTGTTTAGTGTACGACATTTAAACTTTTAATTTTGGATAAGATAAAAACAAAATCGAACATTTGCCAGAGAAGGCAAAGATTAAAAAATAATTAACAGTAACACCATGATACTAATGAGACAAAAATGATAAGATAGTCGAAAATGTTGACCACCCGGAATCAAACCTGTTGGTAAATTGATTTTATCAAACAAATTCTACTCAAACCTAGCTCTCTCAAACCCCGGAGGGAAACGATTCTCTAGATTTTTAGTTCTTGACTCTGTTTCTGTCACAATTACCTAGAAAGGAAACTTTATCGCTACTCTTTTTTTGTCACCTACTTAATTCGCTACCATGCGGCTGTCATTGTCTCTGCCGCGGGAAACAAGGTGTTTAGTATCAGCAATTTATTCTAGCGAAGAAATTTCGACAAATTGAAAAACTATCATTGACTAAGCAACAGATAGCTGCTTCGAATTTTTGTCTGTCTGTGAAAATGGAGTTTGATGAACATTCCTGGTTCTGGGAAGGGAGATACTGCACAATTGAGCTGGAATTTTTATGGGGACTTTTTTTGAGAAGACAAAACTTCTGATACCTACCGCTAAAGGAATTACTATTAGCACCCTGCGGTTTATGTCATGCGATAAAAAATAATTCGAATATTTTCCTCGATTGGCTGACTTACGCAATTGTTTATTTGAACAGCACGGAGCGTTTTACGGAAAGCAGTATCGTTGAAGATATATTTAAAAAAATATCTTCAACGTTGTCCTCTTCTATATTCTCTCTTCAATATTCTCGGTGTGAGCAAACCACTGTTTTTCTGATCCCGTTTTGCTACATAACTGTCATAGATTTAGGTTACCTCTCTTCAATATTCTCAAAATTCACTTTTCATATCAATAAACCACCCCCCGCCTCCCCTCTTCCAAAAGAAATTTCTGGCTATGCCATTACCTCACGCAACCGAAATAGTATTACTTGTGAATAAATTCGTCCTGCAAGAGAAGTTTGTTCAAATCGGTCAATCCGCGAAAATTGAACCATTTCTGTTCTCTTTGATCAGAGTTGTACAAGCCAAAGGATTTAGAAATAATCTATTGTAGAATGCAAGTTATTAGATTTTTCACAGCATGTAACATGTTAGAACTTCACAATCCATTAAATCCTGTTAGCTGTTGTAATGAGTTTAGTGTTCCGCTTTCGACATTATTTTAAACGCCTAAGCCATCAGCTGATCGGCGTAAGTCATTTCTTCTAGATGACTCACTTCTCATGAGTGGGAGGAGATGCACCGGTCCCCTTCCCAGAATCAGCTTACATTTCATTTCCACAGACAATCAGGTGAATTCTGCATTTATAGTACTAAACATTAAGTTCTAATAGAAAAAATGGTATATTTTTCCACATTCCTTCATGATATTCGACACCTTGTTTCCCATAGGAAACAAAGACGGCCGCAGGACAATAGAAGAATGGGGTAAAGAACCGTTTTATTTCAGTAGGGTAAGATTGATTGTGGTTCTTTTAACAGAATGATTCTTCAATCAGAATCAAATCCTTGCGAAAGCTTCATTTATGATTGCACGTACCGGGATAGCCGTTGCACCATGTAAAAATGTTGCAAGACAATACAAATTTCAAAGAGGTTAAAACTGGCGAAGAAGCTTTCCATAAATATCAAAAATTAATGAAAGATCGAAAACTCCAGAGAGGTCACAAAAACTAAAAGCTGGCCAACGAACGTCTCGAAACGTCAAAAATATCACAACATTTGATAACATAAATTCGAATAGTTATTCTAGTGCACAGGACCCGAACGATGCCCAGATTTTTCGGTCTTGAGTTCTCCAGCCTCCCTGTAAACCAGCAGTTCATTCGTCTTTCGACCACCGAGTAAGAATAGTTTTGGCGACTCTTATATCAGGCATTCGGCTACATGTCCAACCCACTGCAACCTGCTGTGTGTAATCCACTAATTTGCCGCCAAATAACTCTTTTAAATTGCAGCTAAATATTGAAAACAGCATTTTAATTTACGCTCAAAAACACTGAGCACTCGACGATCGGCTTCTTGTAGCGTCCATGAGTCATGACCGTAAAGGACAACCGAGAGCATCAGTGTTCTACAGAGCACCAGTTTTGTGCGAGTCTGCAGATCAAAGGGACATCAGCTTCATTCGAAACGGCTTAATAAATTTCATCGGAAAAACGTATTCTAGCTAAAACTGCCAAAGCTTATGACTAGGTCGTACGCCGCCTGTAAATTTACAAACAGATGGTCAGTCTGCAGGTTGTCTTCTCGAAACTTATCTAGGATCTGTCACAGGGCGAAGACATGGTCCGTCGGGGAGCGTCCCTCTCGAAAAGTTGGTTCCACCAACGGTCTCAATCTAGAAAACAATATACGGGAGAGGATTTTGTACACGGAATTTAGCAACGTGAGGCCTCCGTAGACGCATTTCGCGCCATCTCGGCTATGAGGCTGGCAGCTCCTCTCAGTATTTAATAAAACTAAACCGAACATCTTTGCATAGTTTTTATACGTATCTGAAATAACATTTAAAAAGGTTTGAACTGTTCAAGCCTCTTTACCACAAACCGATATAGAGTATCGGTTCTATTATCGTCAGGTTTTACCTATTATCGTCCGGAGGGTTAATGAAGTCATAAAGAACTTATATTTTACAGAGAAGTACTCTGCATTATGAAGAACCGTCATGCAAAAAATTAACGATCTTAGACATCATTTACCCCCTGACGATAATAGATAAAACCTGACGGTAATAGAGCCGATACCCTATTTAGATTAAAACGACAGATAAAGCAAAGTTGTCGATGAATGACTCTTGGAAAAAAATTTTGAAGTTTTATTTGAATATATATTGAAAAAAATGAACTTTAAATTCTACTTTGAAGAAAGTTTATTTTAAAAACAAAAAAAATGGTCAGATATTTAGTTGCCCAAAAATTTTTCTGAATAAATGAAAATGGACAAGAGAAACAATCTTCTAATAAAAACTTTTTCAAGGTCGACAGCACGGACCTCCCTTTTTCCAGGATTTGGCTGCTTAGTCCCCTGTATTGCCAATATCAGCGCCTGACAAAGTCATTTTCAATTGACAATTATCAGGTTATAGACTATAACTTATAGTGATGCTTGACCCGACGCATTCAATTGAAAAGCATTCGTTTTCGAGCACTTTGTGAATCACTTGAAAACTACTCGAAAGCTCTGCTTTAATTTTAACAGCTGAAGGGCTTCAAAGGAAAAAAAAAAGATTTCCAATTGAAAGCGGAGATTAACAGCGTCACTATCGATGACGATAGTCAATTGGAACGATTGTCAACTTGAAACGACAATGAACACTGACTGACTGATCAACAGCAAAAAACTCAGAAATATTGATCGGATTGATTCGACGTATTTATTGGATGCCACTGCGGCTTGCGGTATTAGGAAACTATCATCAAACAATGCGATGCAGTGCTAATTTCAATTGAAACATTGAAGGAAAGGAAAGTCTCTCTCTCCGTCCCTGTCTACGTCAATTGAAACAGTCATCAGTTTAACTTGAAATGATCCACAACTTGATGAACAACAAACGGGAAAAACCCGTTAGGAACCATTTAAATATTAAATAACGCGGAATTTGGCAACTTTCATTACCCACACTCAAAATATTTTTCACGTTATAATTACCGGAAAAGTTATGTAAATATTTTCCACTGTCATTTTCATGTAGATTTTACTAGAGTGCCTGTAAATATATAGAGTGGCGATACTGTCAAAATTGGAATAAAAATTTTCTGTCAGTGTCATTCCAATTGAGCAAACAACCTATTAAACACGTGTGGGGAAAAGAGAAGGATGTTCAGTGTTACCAGTGTTACCAGCGTTACTTTGGATGACACGGCGCCACTCTAGTTATATATAGGCACTCTAGATTTTACGTGATTGTCATTTGAATTCATCATTAACTGGTGAGATGATTTATCCTGTGAATCTTATTCAGTAGACATATGTTTTCATGTGAGTTTCACGTAGAATTTAACTCCCGGTAAAGTGAAAAGCATTTGATTGTCTGATAGGTTTTACGTTTTATACAACGTATAATTTTCAATTGTGGTTTTCCAAATTCTTGAGAGGCTTAGGAATAGTTCCAAGAAATTATTCAAATATGTTGCTTGATAAGTCGCACGGGCATGCAAAATCGCCAATTCGTAAATGAATTAAACGACGTACAAAATGGCAAAATGATATTGAGACATTCGCTGGCGATAATCACTGTTAGCTGCAACTGTTTATGTTCAGTAATTTCCTCGCAATTTGAACTGAATCTGTGTGAAATCTCGATGCCGGATTCTTATGGTTTTTCTAATGCTCATTTATTGGGAAGTCATCGAGGAATTCCATTCATGTTCAAAGACAACATCAGACAACAGCTTCGCCATTTTGATTTCTGTGTATTTTCGCACGGAGAGTTCACGCGATACTTCATTCTGTTTGACGTTGCCAAGTTGACGTTAATGCTACGTGATAAAACATAGTATGCATGTGATTTTCGCGTAGATGTTATGTTTGTCACATAAATCATGCAAAATGACAGAAAATGAATAAGTACAGGAAATTTCACGTAACAATAACGTGAAAAATATTTTGAGTGCACCCATCTAGCCACCCACAATAACGTAAGGCAATTTTACATATTTGCCACACGCAGTGTAACGCTTCGCTGAATACCCTCGCACCCCTGAGCGCGTTATGTATTATATGAATGATCTCTTATCAAATCTGTTTTACAGAGAAAATGTGATTCGATGACAGTAGCCGAAAGGAATTAACTAAAAATGAAACTGCTCGAATCGAAATGACTGCGCGAAATGTTCAGTTTCATTATGTGTCGAAAATGTCGGGCCGCAATCTCCACTCCCAGTCGCTTTATCTTCAGCTCTTCGAACGTTCCAAGCATCTAGTTTCCTATCGTTTGTCCTTGTGTCCGTGTTCGTTAATGTGGTTGTTGAACTTGAAATTAATTCAACGAGAGTTTTTCCAAAATTATAACTCTCCGCAACACGGATATAAAACGCACTTTGATCCGTTGTTAAAAATAGCGAGAATATAATTTTCTTGTCACAGAAACATATTCGAGGTTAGCAAAGGTATACATGGGATATTAATTATTGAATTATTAATGCTCATCTTTTGTTTAGTTTAGGTAAAGTTTGGAATGTAAGCAACTTACGTTTATTCTCCCTTTAATTTGGCAGCTTGCGTTTTAGCCTTCTGTGAAACCGTGCGGAACGGTAGAATCATAAAATCAATTGGGTTGTTAAGCTATATCAGTTTTTTATATCATCTGAAAGAGCTACATTTTCTAAGCGTGATTTTCAATAAATTTCCATCGCTGTCCTTCAATTTTTAAATCACAAATTGAAACTGCTCGATATCTGCCCGAAATCGCTACAATGACAGTTCGCCCATATACCAACTGTCATTGTAGCGATTTCGAAGCGGTTTTGATTCTTCATTTAAAAATCGAAGGACAATGATATAAAATTTCAAAAAATTACGTTTTGCTCAGAAAATTGCACTCTTTTAACTGATATATAAAAATCTGCAATCCGTGAATAACTAAACAACCCAATTGTGCTATAGGTTAAGTAGATAGGCACAATTTTTTAGGACCTAGTTTCAGTTGATTTAAGTTAATTTTAAGAACTTCATAACGTAAGAATAAGTTTTACCATTAGTATTGTTTTTATAGTCTGATTTACACAATTTTAAACAAAATAAATAATATTTTAATTCATATTTTAACCAAAAAGAACCTTGTTGCGTGCTATTAGCTTGGCCGCTTTTTTAATTCTCTTCTGCTCACGACCATTACCTCGTCGTTTGTAAGATCCGCGCACGGTTGTCGAACGTGCTCATTCTCGCACAGAGAGGACGACGCGTTTCAACATTCAGCGGTTGAAAGCTGATGGCGTGGCAGCAGAATACGCCAGAGAGCTGGATCAACGGATCGCAGAACAGCAGGAGGAAGGAGTGGAAGACATAAATGGGCTGTGGAGCAGTATTCACGGCGCCATCGAAACGACTGCAAGAGAGGTGGTAGGTACGACGCGTGGAAGACAGCCTAAGGCTACTGACATACTGAGGCGTCAAATGAAGCGAAGCGTTGAGCGTATTAGAAGCGGAATAAACAGACGCGTTGGGTGAAGCTTCCTATGACATACTGGAGCGAGCGTCGCAAATGCGTTGTGCTGTCATATTTGTAGATTCCAGCAGCGGTTTCGTTTAAAGGAAATATGAATTCGTCCAATAAAGATTTATTTGCTTCTTCAAGCACGGTAAATCACGTTTTTAGTAAACATTTATGAACATTTATGTTTTTTTATGAAGTAAAATAATATTTCTGAAGTCAGTTGCGCTACAGACATATGAAAAAAAAAAAGAAATTATTCTAAATTTTAAACCCGCTGACCCCGAGTAACGTACAACTAGTTTATGATATCTGTTAGGCTTTGAATAACCCCTGTGAGTACAGCTAGTAACTCAGCGACTGGCGTTTCGCGACTTAAGAAGTGCAGCATGTTAGGCATGCAATATTATTCAAAAATTCCAGTGTTATTTTCCTGACTACCTGAAAAATTTTCCCGATATTTTCAATATTTAAGACCAAAATAAAGCGAATATAAAGCACCTGGCGATATCAGGTTTAGTCTGAACATGGTATTACTTCACTAACATTTTTTAAACATTTTAACATTTTGTAAACGAAAATGTTTTCTATTTGCTTTTTTTCAATTACCAAACCAAAACGAAGCAAATATAAAGCACCTTGCGATGAAAGATTTTGCCTGAACAAGGTATTACCGCGTAAGTATACGCGCGTCAAAACACTACTCGTTCTGTTTCGCCGCCTCTACCGACGCGTCGTTGCCGCTTGAGTATGACCGGTTTGAGCGTTTCATATAGACGTTCGAAGAAGCAGCTCGGACGCTTCTTGCTTCGCTTCATTTGACGCCTCAGTATGTCAATGGCCTAACGGCTGGTTCGATGCTGAGTGCCAGAGAGCGACAGATGAGAAGAACCGTGCCAGGAGCCGCATGCTCACTGCGGCTACGCGTCAGAACATAGAGAGGTACAGGGTGGCAAGAGCTGCCGAAAATAGAGTCCACCGTCGGAAGAAGCACGAGTACGAGGAGCAGGTGCTCGCCAGCGCAGAGGACAGCTATGCTGAAAACGAACGTGCGGAGATTCTATAGAACTGTCAACAGAGTCAGAAGCAGGAATTTCCCTGTGCCAGTCATGTGTAATGACAAGGACGGCAACCTTCTTACTGATAAACCGACGGTTGCAGCCAGGTGGAAGGAGCATTTTCAGGCGCTTTCGAACGGTGAGGAGCCGGATGAGCAGAGCAGGAACAGGATGACGATTATGAGTGACGAACAAGCTGTGGAGCCACCAACACAGGAGGATGTGAAAAAGGCGATTAGTGAGCTGAAAAACGGCAAGGCCGCTGGGAAGGACGGTATCCCGGCCGAACTTCTAAAAGCGGGAAGCGAGCGGCTGTACTATGCGATCCATCAGATAATACTAAGATTCTGGGCGGACGAACAAATGCCGAACGACTGGTTGTAAGGCCTCATATGCCCTACCTATAAGAAGGGCCATCGATTGGATTGTGGCAACTATCGAGGGATAACGTTGCTCAACTCCGCATTTAAAGTGCTCTCTCGTATCCTGTTCTTCAGATTGAGACCGCTAACGGAATCCTTTGTTGGCGAATACCAGGCTGGTTTTCGACAAGGGCGTTCCACGACGGATCAAATTTTCACCCTGCGACAGATCCTCGATAAGTTCCGGGAGTACAGCTTATCGACTCACCATCTGTTTGTGGACTTCAGGGCGGCATACGACTCAGGGAAAAGAAACGAGCTGCGGCAGATCATGCTGGAACACGGTTTCCCTACGAAACTAATAAAGCTGAGTCGTATGACACTGGAGGGATCAAAATCGTGCGTGCGGATAGTTGGCGAGACATCAGCCGCGTTCGTAACGTTGGATGGACTGAAGCAGGGGGATGCGCTCTCCAACCTACTGTTTAACATCGCTCTTGAGGGTGCAGTACGAAGAGCAAACGTCGAATGAAACGGTACGATCATCACGAAATCTCACATGCTTCTTGGTTTTGCGGACGACGTCGATATCATCGGTATCAACCGTAAAGCCGTGGAGGAGGCTTTCGTACCTTTTAAGAGAGAAGCAGCGAGATTGGGACTTGTCATTAACTCTGCCAAAACGAAGTACATGGTAGCTGGCAGAGTGCGTGGGAGTCTCCGTGGTGTTAGTGCTGAGGTGGAGATAGATGGGGAACGATTTGAAGTGGTTGACGAATTCGTTTATCTTGGTACGCTTGTGACATGTGACAACGATATGGGTTGCAGCTGCGAACAGGGCTTTCTACGGACTGCGTAACCAGCTAAGGTCCCGTAGTTTGCAAACTCGCACAAAACTAGCGCTGATACTCCCGGTGGCCCTTTACGGACATGAAGCATGGACGCTGAAGGAAGCTGATCGACGAGTGCTCGGAGTTTTTGAGCGTAAAGTTCTGCGATCGATACATGGCGGTAAATTGGAAGGTGGAGTGTGGCGCAGACGCATGAATCACGAGTTGTACCAGGTATACAAACATGCTGATATAGTGAAGGTAATACAGCGGGGCAGGCTTCAGTGGGCTGAACACTTAGCCAGGATGCCTGACGAGAGAGCCGCCAAAACTATCTTCCGTAGAGAACCAGGAAGAGGCCGTCGACTCCGTGGTAGGCCTCGCACGCGGTGGAAATGCGCGGTGGAAGAAGGTGCACGATCTGCTGGTGTACGGGGAGACTGGAGAACGGCTGCCCAAGACAGAAGAAGCTGGACATCTCTAATTCGTTCGGCTCTAGACCGGTGAACGGTCCGTTAGCCAAAAAAGTAAAGTAAAGTAAGTAAGTAATGCGCATCTTCAGTTAAGTTTAGGTTAAGTTTGGAATGCAAGCAAGGAAAGTTTTGAAGCCAGACAGGTTTGTTAGATTGGTATGGGCAAAGTTGTAAACAGCAATATTGTTATAAAAATGATCACATCACATTATTACAGAGCATTTGGGAATACTGACAATCAGTTTATTACGATGGCACCATTCTACAAATACATCCAGTAACTGCTGCAAACGGTGACAATTTGCTATGCACTTCACGACGAAATATAGTTTTGGGTTATCCACGTGTATGAGTTTACACCCATCACCGAACAGTATACCGACATCAATAAAAAATATTGTGAAAAGCAACAGCCCCAAGTTTCTTCCTTGAGGTACACCGCTCAAGTTAATAAACGAGATACATGGTATGAGCTAAGCTATAGAGACTCTAATCTTTGGATTCTGTAGCTCAGAACCCAGACTGAACACTGTAGACTTTGCGCTGTACTCTGCATTCCTTGGTCAGGTGTAGAGAGTATACACCAGTTTGAACCTTGACTGTTGGACTCTGAGCGCCGAATTCTTGACTGAACTCTGATCTGAATTCGAGACTTTGATTGCCAAACCCTGAACTCTGCACTTTGCGGCCCTGAAATATAGACTCTGGATATTGGACTGGACTCTGAATTCTAGACTGTATACGCTCTGCTTCTTTTTTAACAGTGAATTTGATTGTGTTATTTCTTTCAGCAGAGCAATTATGTCGTCCACATACCGTTCCCATCAACCTCGAAATTGGACATGGAAATTTCGGGTAACAGCGGAGATAGTTTGCTGCCCATACTAAGGCCAGAGGTTTGTTCATAGATTTGTTATAATTTGATTTGAAGAGCAACGTTTTAGGTATTCACGTTAAATATTGTAGAGATACTACCTGCTCAACCTATTCCACCAATGCTTAACGCTTTTTCCCTGCATGACGGGGTTCTTTTTTACCTTATCTACTAACCACGCAGCCTTTTTATCGGTGCGTGTACAGATATTGGATGGAATCGGGCGCATAACCAAAGGGGGTTTTATTAACTTTCGCTAGGGCGCTACTTTCAGATTTGGAACATGTTTCGAATTTCAGTCTAATTTTTCTTCTTTTATTTGTTGTGTTACTCTTCGCCTGACGATTTTACCCTGTTCTACTGTAGCATTAAATTGACCCAAGATTCGCCATTTTTGTTTTTACATTCCACGCACAGACTCCAGTCTATAACAGAGTCCAGGATTTAAAGACGATTTCGAAAACAAGCTCATTTTTTCTGGTTTTGGAGATGTTTTTTAATAACACGAGTTCAAGAATAACAATCACTATCACTTGGTCTTTTCGTAAGACATTACACCATCTAATAACAACATTACGTACCTGTTAAATGCTTTTCCTTAGCACAACAATCGTAGCATTCAACAATCAACTTAAAAATACTTGATCAAATTAATGTTTAAATTATATGAACGATTTCTATATTTATTCGAAGCGGGTCAAAACGTGCCATTAAAAGATAAATAAAATGCTTGCAGTGTAACCAATATCAATTCAGTTTTTGTTATTGTATATATAACAACGTTTACTAGTTTCGTTAGATTTTATATCCAGATAACGTTGAAACTATGCGAAAACAATTTTAATATTCAAGCAAAAAAAAACAACTCTTTTTGAAAGGTTGAAAATTATTTTATGTCATCGATTAAAACTGCCACTGATAAAAGCTACTGTCGATCTAGCTGCACTGCGCCGACACAACACATTTGCGCGTGCGCTGGTTAACAGTTGTCATAGCAACAGATTTGCGCATTGCCGTATCAGTACTCGAGATGTATTTTGCCACTTAATTTTATCAAGTTGGCTTGCTTTAATGCTGTTATCGGTACTTGTTCTATTAGCCTTCATGTTTTGCGCTTTTCTGGTGATAGATGATAGAGATGTCTTGGAATAGGTAACGTCAACTATTCTATACCAACGTGTGTCACTTGTCGAAAGACTGCATCAAAACTGTTCGAAATAATTGTGAGTACGTTTATGCACTTACGTACAAGGAGTTATATCTCTAGTGACCAACACGGTTTTATGCCTGGCCGCTCAGTAAGTACGAACTTGCTTGACTTCACTTTGACTTGTATATCACACATGGAACAAAAAGCTCAAACCGACGTAATCTATACAGATTTGAAAGCAGCGTTTGATCGGATTGACCATAAAATATCATTAAAAAAATCTCACGGCTTGGTGCATCGCAGAGGTTTTTCGGTTGGCTTAGTTCATACTTATGTGACAGAGTTCTACGAGTGCACATTAATTCCTGCTGTTCTACACAGTTTTCAAACACCTCCGGCGTTCCACAAGGAAGCAACTGAGGGCCGTTGCTGTTTACGCTGTTCTTCAATGACGTTTGCTTGCTATTAGATGTTGGTTGTAAACTAGTGTACGCAGACGATCTTAAGCTGTATTTGATAATACGCTCCATCGACGACTGTTGGCGGCTACAAGGGCTTTTGGACAAATTTGTTCATTGGTGCCGCAAAAACTGGCTGACGGTCAGCATTAGTGAATGTCCAGTGATGACCTTTCACCGCAAAGTGAACCCAACATTATACAACTATCAAATTGATAATCAAAACCTAACAAGAGTTGACCACGTTAGTGACCTTGGAGTTGTAATGGATACGAAACTTACGTTCAATCTGCATCGCACTAATATAATCGCTAGAGCCACGAGACAACTTGGTTTCGTTTCGAAAATTGCTCTCGACTTCAGGGACCCCATTGCATGAAGGCGTTATACTGTGCTTTTGTTCGGCCACTCCACGAAAATGCTAGCTTGGTTTGATGTCCTCAACAACTAGTCTGGAATTTGCGACTTGAGCGAGTGCAGAAAAGATTCGTGCGGGTTGCGTTAAGAAATCTTCCGTAGCGTGACCCGATTATCCTGCCTCCATATCCTGACCCTTGTCGTCTTCTTAGAATTGACAAATTGCAACGGCGCAGAGAAGTTCAGCAAGTGGTGTTCGTAGCTAAAGTTCTCTGAACTCTGAAACTCTGAACTCTGAAATCGATTCACCCAATATCCTTTCCAAATTGAATTTCCGGGCTTCACAGCGTCTCCTTCGCTCTACTGGACTGCTACAACCTAGCTTTCACCGTACCAATTTCGGATTTAACGACCCGTTAGCTTGCTGTATTCGATCATTCTCCAAAGTGCAAGACCTTTTTGATTTTGGCACACCATCATACAATTTCGCAATGAGAGTTCGTCGTAGTTTTTAAGTTAAAGTGCACATTCATTAAGACTATTTTTGTCAGATGAATTTTTTACAAATAAAGAATAAAGAATAAGTAATATCGTGAGATCAATAGTACACCTGTAACATGCTTTTACTGTCAAAAAATTTCGGCGAAATACGTGCGCATTCGTTTAAAAAAAAAAAAAAGTTCAGTTTCGGTGCTTGATGCTCGTCTTCGGATCGGCGCGCAACGAGTGAAAAACAGCACCATTCAAGAGATATTATTTTAGTCTTTTCTTCAGTTGCATGGAGTGTCTGGTGTAGCTCTGGGCCACGTTTGCCATCAATAACATACAACTGTGGGATTTTGATTTTAGCCAGTGTTGTTTTAAAGGTTAAACATATCGAAAAAACGTCAATAATATCAATACAATATAGGTCGTGAATGTCAGAAAAAAAATGATAAAAAAATATAAAAAGTTTCAAAAATTGTCAGGATAAATAATACATAATAAATTGACAAATTGATAAATTGATAAATTGATAAATATATAAATTAATAAATTGATAAATTAATAAATTGATAAATTGATAAATTGATAAATTGATAAATTGATAAATTGATAAATTGATAAATTGATAAATTGATAAATTGATAAATTGATAAATTGACAAATTGATGAGTAAATAAATTAATAAATGACATAATCTTATTCCGCCCGTTAAGGCACCCCTCGACACCCGAAGCCTGCATCGTTTGGTGGCGTGTTGCAATGGCGCTTGCGATCTGCCAAAACACACCCGCCATAAAGGCAGAAAAGAAACGATGCCAGAAATTAAGGGTCATTTCAGAACGCTTTACCGACCCGATGACAATGACCTGATAAAGTTAATAAGCAATTGAGGAAAAGCGTTCCGCAGACCGCTCGCGGCTTGCCTATTTTCCTCATAGTCTGGGGGTAGTTCTTATTTTCTGTTTGTAAAAATTTTGTCGCCTTTTAAAGCTCTAATTTTCAGAATCTAAAACAAATCAAAAACTTGTGGACATCCGAACAAACGCCACCGATATGTGTGTGAAGCCATGGCGCAGGCAGAGAAAACGAGTTTTCACTTCTGGCTGGACTCTCGAAAGCAGGAGAAATACCGCGAGGCGTGATCCTGTGTGCGATCGATCGCCTCGCACACTAGAAAATATTCGCGATAGCCTCGAGGCTTCGGCGGTCCCAAATTGCGAACATTTTTTGACATTCTCCGCGCGTTCACGATGGCCAATCGCCATCGTCGTTCTCCTGGCACCGGCGCGCGATCCGTGAAAGTAGCTCCAGGTTTGACGTTTGGTCTCATCAGAGCCATCAATGTGCCGTGTTTCGTCGCCGCTCGCTGGCCAGTCCATATAGTAGTGATGATCGTTGGTTTCGTGCGCTCGGTGACGAGCTCGAGAATGGTGATCACTTAGGGGGGAAAGGCGGCTGTTTGAAGTGCTTTCACAACAAGACCATCCATGATCGTGGCCGCGTGCAGCGGCTAACTTTATGATCATGAGTGCGAACTTTTTGGATGTTGAATGAAAGGTTTTGGAAAAAAAGCCACCTGAACTGTCATCAGAACAGACTTGTTACCGATCGAATCTCGGAAACGGATTGTTGACCAGCGATGATCGATCGTCCGGGATTCCGAAACGTCGCGGCGGCAACTTTTTGGTCTCCGAGTTTCCCTGGGAAAGTTGTTTGAAATCTCTTTAGGCTTCCCCTAACAAAACAAATATAAATCACCTCCAGCCACAACCGGAGTTAGAGTACGGCACATACTTAGGCCCTCCCGTTGCTGTCACCGCTTCATTCGCTTTCGTCTTCGGCATTGGTCACCACCCCTCTGGCAGAGAGGTGGAGGGGTTCAGTACTGAGCTTTTCCTTTTGTTCGGAATGTGGTCATCACCGTATCGGTCTCGAAAGGTGGCGAGGGGATAACTAGCAATCGCAGTAGAAGATGAAGTTCGCAGCTTGGTCTTAGACAGTCTGTGTCGTCTTTATTTACACTTTTCCTGGCTGTTTTCCATAATTCATCTCGCACCTCATCTGAGTCTGCGGGAAAAAACGGCCCCTAACGGGCATCATCCCAGGGTCTTGAGACGGCAGTTGCACGGTTTTACTTTCGTGTTGGCCACTCACTCAATGGGGCACTGCTGCAGCTGCTGGAGTGCATTACGCGATAATCTGTGAAACGCGCCGCTACTGCCGAGACGGCCGTGGCCTTGCGGGATGATAGCCACTTAGCGGCTGTTGAATCGAGCGAAACAAAAACACTAACATAACCTCTTTACTAGCTCAAATGAAAAATTATACCGTCAATTTTCATTTCCATCCGAGCTTTCGTTGGTCCGCATCATTTCGCGGTCGCCATCCATAGGTCCATACGGTTTCGATTGTAAACCGTGGAGGAAAACAATGCGGAAATAAAAGAGAGATAATAAAGAATGATCTGTTCGAGCCGGACAGCGAAAAAAAAGCTTACAAACGGGTTCCCCCCGTGGTCTCCGGGAGAGCCAAAACGACGACGACGACGATGGCTACAACAACGCTTTGCATCACTTTCTAAAACAAACTTGGTCCCCTCGGGCGATTATGTCGCCTGCTTGGATCAACCGGGGCGTTGTTGGGTTGGTTTTTCGGAAGTTTGTGAGCACACACATGTACGCGCTGGTGTGCGTGCGCATATAACGAGGCGAATAGTTTCGCTTTCTCCCCGGCGAGGGGGGAAACATTCCATTGCTTGTTGGGCTAATCTTTTCCTGTCTTTTACTGGTGTTTTTTCCCGCTGTGAACACTTGTAACGACCCTCAAGAACTCGCGAATTATCACGAAGACGCAAGCGTTCTTCTAGATAAAATATTTTGAGTTCAACTATCGTAAAAATTCCAAAAATTACAATGGCAAAATGACAGCTGAACGATGAGTATCGATCACATTGTTTATAACTTTCAAAAAAACGTCTGAATCTCGCAAAATTAGTTCTCTAATTCAAAAAAATTAGTTCTCTAATTCAAATTTAGTTGCAGGGTTTTTTTTCACCAACTGGAAATTCGATACAAGTAAAACTTTGCTTTTATGCTGACAAATCTATCATTATTTTGTTCCTTCAAAAGTTGAATGTTCGCCTCTGCGAAACTTTTACAAGAAATTAAAATCTTACAAAACTGTGCCCACAATGTTTAAAAAATTATGAAGTTCTAAAGGATTATTTGCACTGTGCATTATCATCAACAAATATCGAGAAATATGAAATAATGTCCAAACAGTACTAAAAAATTGAAGAGGTTATGTATGGGACAAGACCGCTGGGTTAAAAAAAACTTATTTTCAAAGAGCACATTGAGAGTATACAAGCCAAGTGCATCAAATATACGAGATGTTTATATCCTTAAAGAACGAACTTTTGATTTACAAAAAAATTTTGCAGACCAGCAATGCTCCTATCTGGTCAAGTTGTTGTTTAACAAGGAAGAAAACGCTTCAAAGGATTCAGAATAAAATTCTGAAAATGATTTTGAAGCGTCCGCCTTGGTTCGGTACACTCGAATTACATAGACTTACTGGTGTCGAAACATTAGAAGCTATGTCAAATAAAATTATTACCCATTTCCAACAAAAATCGTTGCAATCCTCAATTGCTACGATAAGCTCTGTTTATAGCCGATAAGTTAGGGATTAAGTTAGTTATAACTTTATTTCCCCTATTTGACAAGTAGGTTTAAATCCCTACGAAAGATAAGTCTTAATTGCGGAAGCAAACAAATCATGAAAATTATAATAACAAATTTGTAACAGTGTTGAGAAGTCACCATTTGTGATTGGCCACACAAACTCATTATTTACTAATATTTATCATAAATACTTAAGCTACTAACAAACCCCCCTATTAAAAAAAAATAAAAAAAACTTTCGTGAAAATGTATCAAGCCTTTTCAAAATACAAGATGGCGCTTTCTGTTCTCTGGAATATTTTTCTTCTACTCCTGCTATTTTTAACAATAAAGAAATCGAATAAACTGGAAGCTTTTGTAGAAGCTTAGAAATGATTTAAAAAATAACAAATACAACAACTTTTACTCATAATGCATGAAAACGCTACAAGCAAACTGACCGAAACTGTTATAAACAGGGAGTATAAAAAAATAATTCAACTTCACTTCAATTAGTTCTTAGAAAAACAGAAAATCCAAAAATTCGAGCTTCAAGAAAACAGCGAGAGCTGCTGTCCCCTGTCTGGTGGAGATGTTCGGGGCTAGCATGACACTAAGCTACATTCCGAGTAAATGGCGAGAAGTCCGCGTCATATTTATTCCTAAGGCTGGAAAACGTGATAGGACGAGTCCCAAAGCATATAGACCAATCAGTCTAACTTCTGTCATTTTGAAAATGATGGAAAAAATCATTGATCTACACATCAAATTATCTTACTTAAAAAGTAGACCATTAAACAAATTTCAGTTTGCCTATCAAACTGGTAAATCAACTGAAACAGCACTCCACACGCTGGTTTCAAAACTAGAGAAGTCTTTTGAGGCTAAAGAAATCTCACTGACAGCCTTTCTTGATATTGAGGGAGCATTTGACAATGCTTCTCACGAATCTATGAAAAATGCTATGAAAAAACGCGGTTTTGACATGTGCATCTTGAATTGGACTATCGCTATGTTATCAAACCGGTTGATAACATCCAATTTAGGAAGATCAACTTTAACGACAAAACCAACAAGGGGTTGCCCACAAGGAGGGGTTTTATCTCCCTTATTGTGGTCTCTTGTTGTCGATGATCTTTTTAACAACTTAACGAACCTAGGATATGAAATCATCGGTTTCGCTGATGACATTACTATTTTAGTTATGGGTAAATGCGGATCTACTATTTCCAATAGAATGCAATACGCCTTAAACTACACACTTAAATGGTGTAACCTGGAAGGACTAAGCGTCAATCCTTCTAAAACAGTCATTATCCCATTTACAAGAAATAGAAAGTATAATATTGCAACTCTTAAGTTGGGAGACACACAGTTGGTGCTATCCAAGCGAACCAAGTACCTACACGCAAAAGTTGAAGTCTTGTACAATCATTGTGTCTTCCCGATTCGCACAAATGTTGCACAGAAATCGCACAATAAATGTGTGAAACGCATAACGCAACAGTTGTACTGCGAATACATTGACATAGAATGAAATCAGAATATGTATCATATACCGACACTTTATTTCTCACGTCGAGTGTATTGGTGACTAGACTAGACACACCACATACAATTTGCATGTTGCTCTTTCGCTTCTCTTTCGGTTCGGATTGCGACGCGCAAGGCGATATTTCGTTGCTTCACGAAATGAGCGAGACACCCGTGCTGTACATACTTGATACCATAGTGTTGTTAGTCTCACTCATACTGTCGGTGCGTGCTTGCTGCTATTCAGAGGAATGCATGAAGAAGAAAAAGTATCTCGAAAGCGTGTGTGCAAAAGACTTGAAAAGCGTAGCATATGTCTCGTCCTCAAGTAGAAAGGAGGAGAATGGTTTTGCTTCTCGCTCGCTTTGCAATGCTGCTTGATACCAGTTGAAACTATTAAGGTGTAGTAGTTTGGAGCTGCCAAATACATTGGAGAAACGCTAGAGCATTAATTGCGCTATGCCCAACACGCAACCATTGTACTGGTTCCGAATTACATCAACAATTGCACTAAAAACGCACAATTTTGTACTGGTTTCGCACAATCCAACTTTTGCGTGTAGGTGTTATGCTTGACCACAAGCTCAACTGGAACGACCATCTAGAGTATGCGATCTCAAAAGCAAACAACGCTCTTTGGGCTTGCAGCAATACATTTGGCAAAAAATGGGGACTCAAGCCGAGGATGATTCACTGGATATATTCAGCAATAGTGAGACCCAGAGTAACTTATGCCTCGCTAGTGTGGTGGCCTAAAACTTCACAATTATCAGCTCAGAAAAAGTTAGATAAACTACAACGTCTGGCATGCTTATCAACAACAGGAGCAATGGCCAGTGCACCATCCAAAGCCTTAGAAGCTCTTTTATATCTTCTACCCTTACATCAGTATGTACAACTTGAAGCCGAAAAAGGTGCTCTTAGGCTAAAACGTGTTAAATTCTTTCAAGAAGGAGATCTACAGGGACATTTACGAATCCTCAAAAATTTCCAACTGAACACCTTAGTAACCATGAATGAAGATCGAATAGACTCTAAGACTAACTTCAGTGTTCCTTTCAAGGTGATTGAATCCAATCGCACCGAATGGGATGAAGGAGGTCCTAAGGTTCGTCCAGGATCAGTCATTTTTTATACAGATGGCTCTAAAATGGGTGAGTCTACGGGCGCTGGGGTCACTGGACCAGGAATCAATATATCAATTCCAATGGGGCAGTGGCCCACAGTTTTTCAAGCGGAAATAAATGCTATTCTAACATGCACAAGTATTTGCTTGACTAGGAAATATAGGTATGCCAATATCTGCATTTTCTCAGATAGTCAAGCAGCTCTCAATGCTTTAAAAGCATACACATGTCAGCCGAAGTTGGTATGGGATTGTATTCAATCCCTACGACAACTAACTGTAACAAACGTTGTCAATCTATACTGGGTGCCTGGTCACTGTGGTATAGAAGGAAATGAAAAAGCCGATCTCTTAGCGAGAATTGGTTCTTCAACTGCTTTCGTCGGGCCGGAGCCATTCTGTGGGGTATCTTCATCCTGTTTGAAATCTGAGCTAAGAGGCTGGGAATCAATGATGATTGATGCCAACTGGAAGGCTTATTCCAAAGCAAGACAATCTAAACTATTCATTACACCATGTAAAAGAATCACACGGAACCTACTCAGTATGAATAAAGCTGATCTGAGTACGTTAACTGGCCTACTTACTGGGCACTGTCCGAGTAAGTATCACCTTAAAAAAATAGGTAAACTGACAGATGACTTATGTCATTTCTGTAATTCTGGAGTAGAAACCTCGGAACACTTACTGTGCCAATGCAGCGCATTAATTCAGCAAAGACTGCGTATTCTTGGAAAAGGTATCCTCACGCCTAACGAGATATGGTCTGCTGAAAAAATGAAGGTAAGGAACTTCATCAAAGAAGTCATACCTTCTTGGGGTGAAATGCAAAGTCTGGGTGCGACTATCACTGATACCCATAGTGATGGAACGAACTGACAGTGCATAAAAATTAACGCGGAGTATACCACAATATATCTAACTAATGGTAGCAGTGGTCATAGGCTCCTACAGGAAAAAAAAATAGTTGGATGAGGCTCATGAAAAAACTAAGTCTATATTTAGCTCACAGATTAACCCTCTAGTGCCCAGTGCTGCCTTGAGACTGTCTTCACTCAAACCTCTAAAAAGCTTCAATAAATACTTTAAAAATGTTTATAAGGCTTCAGAGTGATTTTTCGAAGTCCGTCTAAAAATTAACTTGGGCAATAGAGAGTTAATTTAAAGTGCTCATAGTGTTAAAACAAAGTTTATGAAAAATGATTTAAAATTAATCTAAAAATCTAAAAATACTTCAGCTAAGGGGCCATCCTCATTCCACGTTCACAGATTTATAACAATTTTGATCCCCCCTCCCCCTCCGTGAACAACTGCCCATATGAATTCTGAAAATTTTGTATGGACCGTAGACATTACACAGCCGTTCTTCAGTCTCCTCGTACACCAGCAGATCGTGCATCCAAGGCCGGCGTCACACTATTTTCCCGAGTGAGGAATAGAGAAAGTTCATGAGTGGCCTTCCAGCAGTAAACCGGAACAATCGTTTGAGTTCTTTTTTCGTTTTATTTATCAATTTTCGCGACAAGTTTTGCCCAGAAAATCTCGATGGGGCCAGCTGGGGGACGCACCATCTCCTCCAACGCTTACGAGTAGTGGGCCGACGGCAAATCTAGCCAGTACAACACGTTTTTGCCCTTATGGTATTTCTTGATGAACGACGCAACCTTCGGCAGGCACTTCTTACTATAAATTTCCCTGTTCACGACCAGTCCGAAGCGAAAGAAGAGCGGCTCTGACATCCCCTACTCGCTGATTTCAGCTACAGCAGAACCTTCTTGGGGAACTTGGTGTGTCAAATGAACTTCACTTCAGAGCTCACTTTCTTTGTGGAGGAAGTAAAATACGAAGTGCCCTGCCAGTCGTTTCCAGCCATGTTCGCCAGGTATTTTTCACAGTTTGGCTGGTGGCACCAACCTCCCGACCAAGCGCACGCAGCGATGTAGCCACGCAAGCCATCGCTCAGGGTCATCGGCCGTTTGGAGCCGTTTTTTTTCTGACGTAGAATACGTCTTACGGCAACATATGCAGGAACCCAACTTCAATACAGGAATCCAATCCGAGAGCGTAACAAAAATTGTCCAATTTCAAACGTTTTGAACTCAGTCAGTTTTCAACCGATTTCTGTCATTTTTGCAGCAATCGCTTGTAAAATCATTTAAACACCCGTCCAAATGCAGATATTGTAATCTGATTGTTCGAACTATTGTACTATTGAAAACTGTTGAACATTGTCGTAACATAAATGTCGACTTTTGATTGGTCGCTTTCTGCCTTTCCCTAAAACGGACGACAGAATTGAGTACCTAGTTAACCGGGAATGCACTCTTTGGGCTACATAAGAGACTGTTTCTTCTCAAGCAAATAAGTTTACTAGTAGTAGGCAGCAGCAGCGAACATCGGCATCATTGCTATATACTGCCCTTGTTTACATAGTTGACGTAACAACCTACACCATCATTGCGAGAAAAACGCGTTTTTGTTATTTTAATCCAAATCATTATAATGAGATACAATTTCAACAAAATAGTATGTCAATTTTATGAAGAGTGATGTTTGAATAGAGGCCGCATGGATTTTACGGGTCTGCCCGTGGTAATTGATCCAGAAAAACCACTACGCCGGTTTATGCGAATAAACATGCATTTTTCTCGCAGATTATTCGCATAGCCTGGCGTAAAAAACTCGACTACTTCCTACTCTGCCACGCAGTTCATTCAGTTTTATCAATCGTGTATCGGTCAAGTCCATCGGCAATGTCAATTAGACAAACACGCACAAACACATACATACACACACAAACACATGCATAAAGACTTACATTTACGCTAAGGTGGGTAATCGTTACATGGAAAAATGCAAACTTGACAGCACAGAGCCAGGACAAAGTTTTTTTCGTTCAATTAAGGCCCCCAGACAATGCTGAATCATGGAAAAAGTGTATTTTGGTCATTTTGGCTCTCACGTCTACTATGTAAACAGGGGCAGTATAGAGGTAAACGTCATCTGGATCAGAGAGACCATTAAATTAATTCATATATCAGCTAAAAGAGTGTAATTTTCTGAGCAAAACATGATTTTTAAATTTTTTTTTATCATTGTCCTTCGATTTTTAAATGAAGATTTAAAAATCACACTAAAGCGCTATAATAACAGTTCGTCCATATACCAACTGTCATTGTAGAGATTTCGAGCAGATTCCGAGCAGTTTTAATTCGTGATTTAAAAATCGAAGAACAACGTTCTTTGAACGCGCACACTTCTGGGTTAAGTAGTTTCACTGTTTTTACCGTCACTTACCATCACGGCTAGAGTTCGAGTTAATTTTTTTCTGCTGACTCAGTGAAAATCTCACTATTGTTTTTTATTTTGAAAAAAAAAATGTACAAAAATACGAACGCGGCTGATGTCTCAATGCTGATTTCAATCCCTCCAGCGTCATACGAATCAGCCCAATTAGTTTCGTCGGGAAACCGTGTTCCAGCATTATCTGACACAGCTCGTTTCTTTTCACCGAATCGTATGCCGCCTTAAAATCTATAAACTGATGGTGGGTCTGCAGGTTATACAGGGAATTTATCGAGGATATGTCGCAGGGTGAAAATTTGATCCGTCGTAAAACGCCCCTGTCGAAAACCACCCTGGTATTCGCCAGCAAAGGATTCCGTTAACGGTCTCAATCTGAAAAACAGGATACGGGAGAGTACTGTATATGCGGAGTTGAGCAACGTAATGCCTCGATAGTTGCAACAATCGATGACCCTTCTTATAGATATGGTATATGAGGCCTTCCAACCAGTCGTTCGACACCTGTTCATCCACCCAGATCCTTAGTATTATCTGGTGGATCACAAAGTACATCCGCTAGCTTTCCACTTTTAGAAGTTCAGCCGGGACTCCCAGCGGTCTTGACGTCTTTCAGCTCACTAATCGCTTTTTTCACCTCCTCCTGTATTGGTGGCTCCACAGTGCCTGAAAATGCTCCTTTCACCTGGCTGCAATCGTCGGTTTATCAGTAAGCAGGTTGTCGTCCTTGTCATTGCATCTGACCGGCACAGGGACATTCCTGCTTCTTCCACTTCCCCTCCTGCTGTTCTGCGATCCGTTGATCCAGCTCTCTGGCGTACTCTGCTGCCACGCCATCAGCTTTCAACCGCTGAATGTTGAAACGCGTCGTCTTCTCAGTGCGAGATTTCAGCACGTCGACAACCGTGCGCGGATGTTACAAACGTTGAGATAATGGTCAGAGTCAATGTTTGGTCCCCGAAATGACCTAACATCAATAACATCCGAAAAGTGCCGACCGTCAATCAGTATGTAATCGATTTGGGAGCTGGCTTCTCAATTTAGATGTCTCCAGGTGTGTTTCAGAATATTTAAACGTGGAAAGTAGGACCGACATATGACCATTCCTCTGGTCGCAGCAAAGTTTATCAACCTGCCTTCCATTGACCGGACGGAAGAATTCATCCTTCCCAACCTGTGCATCTCCGTCATAGATTCACTCAAGCTTGTCATAGAACTCATCTTTGATTTCATCGGATTTGTCGTTTGTCGGTGGTTAGGTGCACTGTATTACACTGTAGGTGAAGAATTTTCCCGCTCCGGGTCAGTTGCTGTTGTACGCCGCCCCTGATATGGGGACACAGCCGCGTAAAGGGTGTCCACGATGAAATTGCTCTAACTTTTTAACCGTTGGGTAGAATTTAATGAAAATTTGGGTGGATTTAGTTCATAGTGCATTATTTACATGCTGCAAGTTTTAAAGTCCTGCGATCAAAACTCGCGGAAATGGAGTCGGAAGAACAGCTCGTGCGTGATAAAATCTTGCGCATTCATCACGAGAACAAGGATCTCTCGCATCGTTCCATCGCTAAAACGTTGGGAATCGCGAATTCCACGGTGTCGCGAGTGATAAAGCGGTTCGAGGAACGATTGACCACCGATCGGAAGCCCAGAAGTGATGGAAAAAGTATTCCGTACAACACCAAAAATCACAACCGCGTAGTTGGGCCTTCAACCGAAACCCGAACGCCTCCGTTCGGGATGTGGCTAAGAAGCTGCACCTTACCCGAAGTTTTGTCCAGAAGGCGAAAACTAAGGCTGGGCTTCGAACGTTCAAGGTACGAAAAGCCCCTAATCGTGACGAAAGGCAGAACAAGTCCGCCAAAACCCGTGCCAGGAAGTTATACCTCAACATGCTGACGAAAGTTGAATGCTGCATCATGGACGACGTTGTTTCCTGGTTTGGCAAGCCATCTGCACGTGCGGGAAGCGGAGTGCACCTCTCGTGACCCAGAACACGATGAACGGACAAGTGTATATAAAAGAGTGCCTCCAGAAGCGGCTGCATCCTCTCCTGAAGGCCCACAACGTCCCAACAATCTTCTGGCCGGATTTGGCCTTATGCCACTACTCCAAGGACGTGCTGAAGTGGTATGCGGACAATAAGGTCAATTTCGTGCCGAAAATGTTCAACCCTCCCAAAACTCCGGAGCTCCGCCCCATCGAAAAATACTGGGCGATTATGAAGCAGCACCTTCTTAAACAACCTAAGGTATTGAAGACAGTCGAGGAACTGGAGAAAGTATGGGTTTACATGCAAAAAACGGTTGATTCGAAGGTTGTGCACAATCTTATGGCCTGGGTTAAGGCCAAGGTGCGGGCATTTGCGTATGGACTGTAAATAAAATACAAGTAAAATGGTAAAATGAAGTTTAATAGTTATTTTTCAATCCCTGAAAATTTGACGGCAATCGGATGAAAACTCTAATTTTGCGAATCAATTTTGTGTGTGGCAATTTCATCGTGGACACCCTTTACGACCCCCTTCCCAGTCAGCATACGACCATAGTTTCCACCGGGGGTGGTTACCCGATCTCCGCTAAGGTTACTCGTATCCCGGTCGGCACCTCGTGGAGGTTGGGATAGGAGTTGCTGGACAGAGGTGAATGACCACATTAGGGACTCAGATTACACGTGACCAACCATTTGCAAACCGTCTTTTCAACGTTTTTGCTTAATGGCGGTTCTGCCATGAAAAACTTCTATCTTGTAATGCAAATAACCATAGAATACAACTTTTTCTATTCCTGTTTGAGAGATACTTTCCACTGGGAAGAAAAGATTTGTAAACAAACACGAAAATAATTTGCTAACTGTACTAGATAACGGATCATCTCTTAAGGCTCTAGTACACTTTTTGACCAATGATCAAATGGTCGGTGTGCGACCAGACCGAACCGAGCGCCAGAAACATTATTTCGAGTAATCGGCGATCAAAGTTTAACCACCCCGTATGCTTCCTGCAAGCTGCTGCAGAGAAATGTTGTTATAATACCATTATAAACTGTTCAAATGATTTCGTTTTTTCATAAAAGATAGATTATCAGTTTGAACATCCACTAGTGTTAAAAACTCAATTTTCAAAAAAATGGCACTTGGTTCGGTCTGGTCGCACGCCGACCAAATGTTTGATGTTTTTCCGAAAATATATTTGACCGTCATTGTAATGGTCTAATTTGTTTGACATCAAACACTTCTGTCAAATATTTTATTACTATTTCGCCAAACATCTTAAGTGTGTTTGTCAGACGGTGTAAAGCAAAAAGCAAAGCCTTGGTGGTGCTACATTCCGATTCGGAACTTGACCTTCTGTTTCTTTTACACAGACTTCGCAGCCAACTGTTAGTGTACTGGACAATTGCGGGGCTAGCGCTACGATCCTACTGACACTAACAGTCTCTTCCGAGCCGAGACTCGAACCAACGACGACTGGCTTGTTAGGCCAGCATCGTACCTCGAGACCAACTGGAAGGTGTATAGACGTTTGCCAAATATGTTGATCAAATTTTTTCATGATTGTTGTTTGGCCGTGTTTGCCGCTTTTAAGGTGAATCGGGACCGGATCCAAGCATGGGAGGAGCGATGGCTTCCTCCTGCATACTAATGCATTTCGAGAGTGCCTTAATAAATATCATAAATTATACGACTAACCTGCAATTGTTTATTGTCGAAATGCTAACTCAGCACCGGAGCACCTAGTTCAATAAATTTGCACATTTGGTTTTTTCACACCTCTGTTTTTTCTCTCCCGGTTTTGTTTATATTCTCACGCCGGTAGCCACGAGAATGTTTTCCACGAATACCGGCACGTACGAGTCGCGTAATCACTCAAACTACGTATACATACTCTTTACACTTATGATCAACGAGATCGTATCTAATCTTCACAAAAATTCGACCGAAATGGGCTAAAACTTGCCTTTAAGTGTCGCGAAATTACCGTTTTTGCTTTTTTCTATTTTCAACTCGTTTGCACCTGTCAAACTGTGCGCCCGTGTTGGCAGCAAAGTCAGCACACTACGCGAGCATTTAGAGCATAAAGTTTGAAATGAGTTGTGTGAAGTAGTAGTGTTTTCATTTGTGAAGTGTGTGTGATTTTAGTGGTTTTTGGATCATCATGCCGCGTTTAACTAAACTAAGAAGAGCAGCGCCAGCGGTTGCTCGCGAGAACGCAAAAAAAAATGAAGAGAAATCTTGTTGATCCTTTGGCATGAACATATGAAAATCCGTGGAGCAACCCAACCAGTTAGATAAATCGAAAAAACAAAAACTTACACGTTCCGACGATTGTGAAACCTCATCATCTATTAACGTTCCTGTACATATCCCAAACGATGTGGTATTTTCTGATTAGTCTGTCGAATGTAAAGGTGAGATAAATTCTTTATCATTTGTTTACCTTTTTATCCTTGCAATTGTTTTGAATGTGAGTTTTCAAAAGCTGTGCAGCACCACAGAACGTTGCGGCACAGCTGATCGAAGCTGGCCGTTGACTTTCGGTGGTAGCAGTAGTTGTCAGTAGTTGAGGGAACAAATTAGCTAAGTAAGCAGTTGACACCGGTGCAGTTGTCGTGGAGTCGGTGTCGAATCGGGGTTTTAATATAATAAAGTTAGTTAGAGTAAGCACTTGTACGAGACGGGTGTGCATTTTTTTAAATTGAAGAATTGCTTAACATAGTGAATTAGCTACATATTCGCAAGCAATTTTTTCGGTTTTGTAGCTACGGTGGAGCATTAAATGGTTTACATTTACTTGAAGAATTACTGTACAGAGTGACTTTAACTACATATTCGCAAACAATCTGACGGTTCTGTATCTAACGGCATTACAGCTGTTTTGGCAAAGGAGGGACATTTTGTTTAAGATTTCTATTTTTTGTGCCTAATGTTGAGAGCCTAAATCCTTGAACATAACTGAAGAACAACACAGCGGATCAAATAATGGAATTTCTAATATTAAGTTAAATAAAATAATCTGGCAACCATGTACTGTTTTATCGTGTTGCACCAATACAACCACATATGAGTGTGAAGATGTAGTGGTGTCAACAATGATGCTATGATGCTTGGATTCCGTCCCATTTCACCTCAAAATTTTAAAAGTGACAAACGTATAAATTTCTTTTGATGAACGTCAACGCAAGCCAGCTTTAACGCGACAATCAATCAATAAACGAACTTTCAAACCCCTATAGCTTATCTTGACAGCGACTGAAGAAGTTAAGCATCAACCGTCAAAAAGTTTGGCAAACAATTATATTTGACCAACATTTTGGTAAAATTTGATCTGTCAAAAAGTGACAAATATTTTACGCTTGGTCAAAGAGTGAGAGTACTACAGCCCTTATACATTTAACGAAGAAAAGGCTTCTCCATCCCCCGCCTACTTTTTGATAATTCCGTTACACCGCACATTCAGCGCACTATCGATGTTTTGCGGTATGTTATTCTGCGAGTGTCGTAAGCAAATGATAATAACTGAAACCAAATTTCATTTCGTTTTGCTGCTGCTGAACCACCAACCTAAAAAAAAACTATTTAACTTACAAAAGAAATCTACTAAAATCTTACACAGAAAAGTCACCCAGCCAATTAACAACGCGAAAAGCTATGGCGAAACGAGAAAAGATCGCTTGGGCCCTCCTTCAGCAGCGAAAAGGAGACGCGATCTAGGCTCGGTGCAGCATACGAATTAGAGTGAAAATATTCGCCAACTAAATTGACGTACAGCAAAGTACGGAAAAATATGCTGATTTTTCGCATTTTTAAGTGAAAGAGAAATTTTACGACTCGCATTACTGAGTAAAAAGCAATCTTGTAGGGTACCGCGCGCCATTTGTGATGATTATGCGAACGACATCCTCTCCGATGTACCGATTTGCATAAACGACTCGATTTAACCAAAAAGTGTTCGTACCGAGTGTGAGTCATCTGTTTTTTTTTCACAAAATTCCTCAACAATTGGATAATAATATAATTCACTCATCAATTATCTACGAGTAACCGTTTCAGCCTTAAACCCGAGAAGCTTCAGTTCCGGGTGCCCTCGGTCAGCCAAACCTGAACGCGATCTCGTTACGTATGAAGATCATGCCTGCTGTCTCGGTATGTCCCCGGCAGCATCGGGATCGAACGGAAAGAGGCATGCCATAAGCCAGTTGTTCGCTGCTGCGAAATCACGTCAACGGAATGTCAAATGAGCAGCAAACCCGAACCGCCTTCCGTCAGGCCGTCGTGGGCTGGGTCATCCCAGCCGTGGTAGCAAGCAATTGATCCCAATCTGCGAAACAAAACAAAAATCACGCTAATGAGCGAAAGTTTTTTTTTTTTTTTTTGGAGAACGCGACTCCCCGGACGGATTCGTAGCACGTTTCGGACCGAAATCGATATCTAATGGCAATTCGTGCGAAAATTGATTCCGAGCCTTCACTGCTTGCGGGAGCTTAAACGGACTTTTTTTGTGAGTTAGCTCGGGTTTCCCTTTTTTCCATACGCACCTCCCTATCCCTCGCAAGCGTCAATCAGGGATTCAATCCGCACAATCTCGCAGGTACTGCACAAGTCTAGTACCAGCTGTTTTTGGTAATTGCGCCGGAGCTGCCGTTGTTGGTCACCACACCGGACTACCAGAGTTGCCTATGCGCAAAACCGATTTCACTTATCACTCCAGTTTGACTTATAGGAGAGCAACCGACGACAAATAAAAAAAACAGGCATCTCCGGCTATCGTGTGCGTCTTTCTCTTTCATTCCTCCGATCCTCGTCGACCCTGTCATCGTCGTCGTCGGCGTCGTTGAGTTCCTGGACGAGTTTGGGGCGCGCGATTAGAAATCAATTGATAAATATCGCCATCAATCGACAACTGGCTCCGGTGGCCAAACGCTATATAAAATATGTGTCAAACAGGTACTTCTTTGCCCGACCGACCGACGAGTCTGGCTGAATGTCCACCGAGTCCACATACTGCCGCTGCTGCACTCTACCACCCGATTGCTGACGGCGGCAAGATCCATGTACGGTACCATCTGCAACGCTCTATCCGTCGTTGCATTGCAACCGCTGCTGGCCAAGTCGCGCATCCCATTGCAAGCAGGTTCTGGGACGAACGAACATAAAGCACTTGCCATTGGACGCCGCGGTTGCCGCCGCCGCTGCTGCTGCCGTCACCATGGCCATCAGTGTTTGCGGATTTAGTCACACACACACATGGTGCAAAAAAAGTGAAAAGCAAACCTGACGGGTTGGCTCTTCTTCTGCAAGTGCGCTGCATTCAACGTAGAGAGCAGCGCAAAAAAAAACTTATGAATTGCAATGAAAATGAAAGAAAAACAAGTTCATCTCTTTTCCAAGCAAAACAAGTCACCAGCCGCCGCCGCTCTGCCGCCATTACTGCTGCTACCGCTTCTACACTCATCAATTGCAGGCACTGTGTCTCTCGGTTCCGTACATGCGCAGTCGCATTTTTTCCCGATCGTCTGCGTCCAGACGACAATACCCATGGTCGAATCAGTTAATTTACAACTTATCCATCCATCCATCCATTCGAACAACTGCCACCAGTCGGGGCCTGTTCTGCGGAAGGATTTGATAGCATTTGAATAATCGCTGTAAAATAAATCAACGTCAGTCACTAGTGGCGGAGAAGCGATGCTGATGTTGAAAATCTGAAACGTAAATAGTAGAACTGAGAGTTGGAAAATTGATTAATGATGAATGGAAAACGATGATGTTGATAAATCATACATTTCTAAATCTGAATGCCTACATTCCATCCCAAAATTTTAAATTTAGGATATTAATTCCAATATTCTCAATACGAAGTTCTAAGAACATAAAATCAAATTGGTAATTCCAGAATCCTAAATTCTTATTAATGCATTATAAATTTATTTAACAGTTTCACGGCCCCTACGTTTTGAATTAAAAGCTGAACAAACCCCAATTCTTAAAGACTAGATTACTACAATTAACTTCAAATTTCAGATCCCCAATTTTGAACTCTACTTCATATCCTTTGCTCAAAATTATGGAGCCTAAATCCACAATTCTGAATCCCAATACCCCGATATCTCTTATCTTAAATCTCAAAACCTAAATCCTAATTCCTTTGCCTTTGGCAGTCTCCTCATCAGACTAACTGGTGACTGGTTTTTTGTTATTTTTTTAGGGCAAAACATAACTAGCGAAAAAAGAGCATTATTGAATATTTTTTTATTCTAGTTATTTTCGGACTGACTATATGCAGCAGACTCTTTCGATTAGGGTAAATGACCCAATAGTGGAGGAGCTAAGCACAAGTTATGCATGTTTAGCCATGTTTTGGCTAAGATAAACGAGTCTAGCTGGTACTTTTCATTATTTTCTGTTGAAATGGGCTCTACTTGATAGTATTGCGCCTTAAAATTGACTTTAAACACGTTTTGAGGCTTGAAATTAACAAATATATGCTGTACGCTTTTGCTCCAATAGTTGCGGTAGAGTTCCTATAGTTGCGAATGCGTGTTCCTATAGTTGCGGTATATAAAACATTCGTGTTTGCTTGGTTAAATGAAGGTTTTCAACTCGCTTGAAGTGGTTTTTAATTGTTTTAGTATTTATCATGTTGTTTTTAATCGGTTGACTAGTAGGTTGACAAGTGAATACAAAAATGCACGAAGTTAACCAAGAGACGGATTATGCACCAACTTGATCAGATTTTGGCAGAGTTCAGTGAGAGTTTGTGGTTATGTAGGTTTTATTAAACTAAACAATTTTGCATGCTTTTTATAACATTTCTCTAGACTAACATTTAAAAAGGGCTGAAGTTTTTGAGCAGTTTTTTTATTAACCAACGTATCTGGATATTGACTGATATTGAAAAAAGTTTTTTTTATTACTTCATTAGGGTGGCTTTCAGCCACAGGCTGGTTCGCCACCAATATTGAAAAAAGTTGTAAAGGAATGACTTTTAGAAAATTGCTTGAAATTTCATATAAAGATATTGGAAAATTGAATTTGAGATCCTACATGCATGAAAAATAAAAAGTGATTTAAATTTTGATTTTTTAGATAGTCAATTTACCTAAATCTTTTTTGAACGATTTAAAAAGTTTTTCTAACAAAAATTCAGTCATGTTTATGGAACATTTTCAACGTAAAACAATGCGCTCATTTTGAAATGCTTAGAAGAATTTTAGGCGACTAAAGTGTTTGTCTATAAACCTTGGTTTTTGGAAATCTGAAATAACAGTTTCCATATCAACTCACTTTCTTTTGAAATCTTTTTTTTTTGTTCAAGTAAAACTTTAGACACTTTCCTAAACGTCTCTTTCTCTTGTGTTTCTCTTGAAAAAAGCTAGAGTCTATTACCTCTGCTTCGTACCATGTCTGCGCCTACATTTTCTACGTTAGTGTTTACTAAAAGAGCCATCTAGTTTCTGACTGTTTCACACCAACATACTGCGAAAGGCTCGTCAAAAGAATTACAAGACCATAAGCAGTGAGTAAGCATCGATTAAGAGGTCATACATAAGTAACGTAGCGTTTAAGGGCTGAGGGGGGCAGACTTTGTGACCGATCATGTAAACGCGGGGGAAGGGGAAGGTGTGATAATTTTTGAACCCAACCTTCCCCTTCCACAGTGATAAGTTACATAATTTAAGTATGTCCCCTAGTACCTACTTATCCTTAATATTCGCAATTAGTCCCACATAATCTTTTCTAATAAACGTAAATCAGAAATGCGGAACATACCGCAACTACAGGAGAACAGTATATCCTGTGATCCAATAGTGGAGGAAGTAATTGATAGATAATATGATCACCAATTAACGAACTTCACCTGTGAAACAGTTTCTATAATAATCTATTATCTGGGAAAATAATTATATGAGTATTAATCGTACTGAAAACACACACATATCTTAAAAACTTTGTGGACAAAATAAGAAAATAGGTAGTGAAGGGTGCCTTCCAGATAAGTTTCTGGAAAATACAGTTTTTTCCAGTAGTTTGGATATTTTCAGTATATATTGATATAGTAACGTATGTACTTATGTTTAATCTATTGTTTCTTCAACATGTAGCATAAGCAATTCCCCTCTAATTAATTTGAACGATGAATTTAAAAGCGATACCGCAACTATTGGTGCTACCACAACTATTGGATCATCTACCCTATATGAATAATTTTATTGTGTGTAACAGGTGGGAAAGCATGCCGAAGGCTTTCGAAAATTTTTGCTTTTTTCCTGTCCAAGCAACCTTCAAAAATGAAAAAGATTATTTCTCAATGTCGCCGACTGATGGAGAAACCTCCTTAAATCCCAAATGTTAAATCCCAAATCCACAACCCCAAATCTTAACTCGAAAACGTTAATTCCAACTCCTGGATCCTACATTTGGATTAAGGGATGGAAATGAAACGAATATGACTCAATCGTCGTTTTATCTTGAGCTTCACAACTCATGAGTTGTACAGATTGCGAACGAACCTGGATCCTCTCAATCAGACTTTTCAATCAGATCGGAATAACAGGTTTTGTGCATTGGTTTCTAAGAGACAACAGATACATGATTAAACTACATTAGCTCACTAAAACGCGTCACTCGTTGAATTTCGTCCGCAATTTTATACGAAAAAAGGTCCATTGTCGAACGAAATGAGTGCCAAATTATTAGCACACTTTTTATTAGCGTTTTGCCAGATTTTATTTAAAACCTAGTGGCAACCCTTGCTGCAGTTGAGTTGAGTGAGAGTAGGAGAGTATATACTGTCTATTACACTCTTTTTTGACAAAAAAATCACGATGATCAGCCAAATAAATACGAGTAGATTTGGTTCATTCGATTGGTGCCAAATTGTCCGAATAACTTCATATTCTGAGTTGTGCACACTGAGAACCACGTGTTGTGGTGTACACTCACAACGAGAAAAGAAAAAAGAGAAGGCTAAGATAGTGCACCAACACCGACACTTATTTACTCGCATGCCGATGACGATGTCAACGAATCTTAGCCTTGATTTAAATGTATTCAAAATCGCTAGAAGTGATTTTGTTCCATCGCTGATCCTGAATTCACAAAAGTAAATTAAACTGGTCTACAATAGCGAAAAAACAGTTACCCTAAAAAGATTATAATTTTTTCAACATTTTTTTGAATTTTGATGCCCCTAATATACGCAGAAGCGCGTGGAAGGGCCACAGACTTGTTGCTCAACGGGTTCGTCGTTTCTACGTTGGTTTTTGAGAAAACTCATGCAAGTCTTTGAAAAAGTTAGTTTGAAAAGTTAGTTTGAGCTCCTGTGTTTACTAGTCATCAAAAATTCTTAATCAATAATCGTATTCCTTAATCATTATCCAGAATCATTATTACTAATCCGAATCGTGAATTTCTAATCTAAAAACCGAAAATTCTGAACACAAAATCATAAATTTTGAATCTTAAATTCCGAGTTATTCTGAATCCTGAAGCAGAAATCTGAATACACTAAGGTCGCTTTTCACACGATTTTTTACGCGGATTTCGGAATTTACGCGGTTTCCTTTAATGCGGTACTGTATCCCCCGTATAAAAAGCGATAAAATTGCCACACACAAAATTGATTCGCAAAATTCGAGTTTTCATCCGATTGCCATCAAACTTTCAGGGATTGAAAAATAACTATTAAACTTCATTTCACCATTTCACTCGTATGTTATTTACAGTCCATACGCCGCCGTCCAAATGCCCGCACCTTGGCCTTAACCCCGGCCATAAGATTGTGCACAACCTGTGAATCAACCGTTTTTTGCATGTAAACCCATACTTTCTTCAGTCTTCAGTCGACTGTCTTCACTACCTTAGGTTGTTTAAGAAGGTGCTGCTTCATGCTCCGGAACGCTGAACTTATCCTTGGCCGTGAAAAACAGGTTGCCGGGGATCTGTTTGATCCATTTCTGGCCTTTAGGAAGGGTTTCGGCCATTCTGAGTAAAATTTGGGATCATTTTCTATTTCGGCCTTTTCTGGCCTTTAGGAAGGGTTTTCGGTGAATCTAAGCCTAATTTGGGATCATTTTCTATTTCGGTCTTTTCTGGCCTTAAGAAGGGGTTTTCGGCGATTCTAAGCTTAATTTGGGATCATTTTCTATTTCAGCCTTTAGAAGGGGTTTTCGGCCATTCTGAGCTTAATTTGGGATCATTTTCTATTTCAGCCTTTTCTGGCTTTTAGAAGGGGTTTTCGGCGATTCTAAGCTTGACTTGGGATCATTTTCTATTTCGGCCTTTTCCGGCCTTTAGAAGGGGTTTTCGGCGATTCTGAGCTTAATTTGGGATCATTTTCTATTTCGGCCTTTTCTGGCCTTTAGAAGGGGTTTTCGACCATTCTGAGCTTAATTTGGGATCATTTTCTATTTCGGCCTTTTCTGGCCTTTAGAAGGGGTTTTCGGCGATTCTAAGCTTAATTTGGGATCATTTTCTATTTCGACCTTTTCTGGCCTTTAGAAGGGGTTTTCGGCGATTCTGAGCTTAATTTGGGATCATTTTCTATTTCGGCCTTTGCTGGCCTTTAAAAGGGGTTTTCGGCCATTCTGAGCTTAATTTGGGATCATTTTCTATTTCAGCCTTTTCTGGCCTTTAAAAGGAGTTTTCGGCCATTCTGAGCTTAATTTGGAATCATTTTCTATTTCAGCCTTTAGAAGGGGTTTTCGGCCATTCTGAGCTTAATTTGGGATCATTTTCTATTTCAGCCTTTTCTGGCTTTTAGAAGGGGTTTTCGGCGGTTCTAAGCCTAATTTGGGATCATTTTCTATTTCGACCTTTTCTGGCCTTTAGAAGGGGTTTTCGGCGATTCTGAGCTTAATTTGGGATCATTTTCTATTTCGGCCTTTTCTGGCCTATAGGAGTGGTTTTCGGCGATTCTGAGCTTAATTTGGGATCATTTTCTATTTCGGCCTGTTCTGGCCTTTAGAAGGGGTTTTCGGCCATTCTGAGCTTAATTTGGGATCATTTTCTATTTCAGCCTTTTCTGGCTTTTAGAAGGGGTTTTCGGCGATTCTAAGCTTGACTTGGGATCATTTTCTATTTCGGCCTTTTCCGGCCTTTAGAAGGGGTTTTCGGCGATTCTGAGCTTAATTTGGGATCATTTTCTATTTCGGCCTTTTCTGGCCTTTAGAAGGGGTTTTCGACCATTCTGAGCTTAATTTGGGATCATTTTCTATTTCGGCCTTTTCTGGCCTTTAGAAGGGGTTTTCGGCGATTCTAAGCTTAATTTGGGATCATTTTCTATTTCGACCTTTTCTGGCCTTTAGAAGGGGTTTTCGGCGATTCTGAGCTTAATTTGGGATCATTTTCTATTTCGGCCTTTGCTGGCCTTTAAAAGGGGTTTTCGGCCATTCTGAGCTTAATTTGGGATCATTTTCTATTTCAGCCTTTTCTGGCCTTTAAAAGGAGTTTTCGGCCATTCTGAGCTTAATTTGGAATCATTTTCTATTTCAGCCTTTAGAAGGGGTTTTCGGCCATTCTGAGCTTAATTTGGGATCATTTTCTATTTCAGCCTTTTCTGGCTTTTAGAAGGGGTTTTCGGCGGTTCTAAGCCTAATTTGGGATCATTTTCTATTTCGACCTTTTCTGGCCTTTAGAAGGGGTTTTCGGCGATTCTGAGCTTAATTTGGGATCATTTTCTATTGCGGCCTTTTCTGGCCTATAGGAGTGGTTTTCGGCGATTCTGAGCTTAATTTGGGATCATTTTCTATTTCGGCCTGTTCTGGCCTTTAGAAGGGGTTTTCGGCCATTCTGAGCTTAATTTGGGATCATTTTCTATTTCGGCCTTTTCTGGCCTCTAGAAGGGGTTTTCGGCCATTCTGAGCTTAATTAGGTATCATTTTCTATTTCAGCCTTTAGAAGGGGTTTTCGGCCATTCTGAGCTTAATTTGGGATCATTTTCTATTTCAGCCTTTTCTGGCTTTTAGAAGGGGTTTTCGGCGATTCTAGGCTTAATTTGGGATTATTTTCTATTTCGGTCTTTTCTGGCCTTTAGAAGGGGTTTTCGGCCATTCTGAGCTTAATTTGGGATCATTTTCTATTTCAGCCTTTAGAAGGGGTTTTCGGCCATTCTGAGCTTAATTTGGGATCATTTTCTTTTTCAGCCTTTTCTGGCTTTTAGGAGGGGTTTTCGGCCATTCTAAGCTTAATTTGGGATCATTTTCTATTTCGGCCTTTTCTGGCCTTTAGAAGGGGTTTTCGGCCATTCTGAGCTTAAATTGGGATCATTTTCTATTTCGGCCTTTTCTGGCCTTTAGAAGGGGTTTTCGGCGATTCTAAGCTTTATTTGGGATCATTTTCTATTTCGGCCTTTTCTGGCCTTTAGAAGGGGTTTTCGGCGATTCTAAGCTTAATTTGGGATCATTTTCTATTTCGACCTTTTCTGGCCTTTAGAAGGGGTTTTCGGCGATTCTGAGCTTAATTTGGAATCATTTTCTATTTCAGCCTTTTCTGGCTTTTAGAAGGGGTTTTCGGCGATTCTAAGCTTAATTTGGGATCATTTTCTATTTCGGCCTTTTCTGGCCTTTAGAAGGGGTTTTCGGCCATTCTGAGCTTAATTTGGGATCATTTTCTATTTCAGCCTTTAGAAGGGGTTTTCGGCCATTCTGAGCTTAATTTGGGATCATTTTCTATTTCAGCGTTTTCTGGCTTTTAGGAGGGGTTTTCGGCGATTCTGAGCTTAATTTGGGATCATTTTCTATTTCGGCCTTTTCTGGCCTTCAGAAGGGGTTTTCGGCCATTCTGAGCTTAATTTGGGATCATTTTCTATTTCAGCCTTTTCTGGCTTTTAGAAGGGGTTTTCGGCGATTCTAAGCTTAGTTTGGGATTATTTTCTATTTCGGCCTTTTCTGGCCTTTAAAAGGGGTTTTCGGCCATTCTGAGCTTAAGTTGGGATCATTTTCTATTTCAGCCTTTAGAAGGGGTTTTCGGCCATTCTGAGCTTAAATTGGATTCATTTTCTATTTCGGCCTATTCTGGCCTTTAGAAGGGGTTTTCGGCGATTCTAAGCTTAATTTGGGATCATTTTCTATTTCGGCCTTTTCTGGCCTTTAGAAGGGGTTTTCGGCGATTTTAAGCTTAATTTGGGATCATTTTCTATTTCGACCTTTTCTGGCCTTTAGAAGGGGTTTTCGGCGATTCTGAGCTTAATTTGGGATCATTTTCTATTTCGGTCTTTTCTGGCCTTTAGAAGGGGTTTTCGGCGATTCTGAGCTTAATTTGGGATCATTTTCTATTTCAGCCTTTAGAAGGGGTTTTCGGCCATTCTGAGCTTAATTTGGGATCATTTTCTATTTCGGCCTTTTCTGGCCTTTAGAAGGGGTTTTCGGCGATTCTGAGCTTAATTTGAGATCATTTTCTATTTCCGCCTTTTCTGGCTTTTAGAAGGGGTTTTCGGCCATTCTAAGCCTAATTTGGGATTATTTTCTATTTCGGCCTTTTCTGGCCTTTAGAAGGGGTTTTCGGCCATTCTGAGCTTATTTTGGGATCATTTTCTATTTCGGCCTTTTCTGGCCTTTAGAAGGGGTTTTCGGCGATTCTGAGCTTAATTTGAGATCATTTTCTATTTCCGCCTTTTCTGGCCTTTAGAAGGGGTTTTCGGTCATTCTGAGCTTAATTTGGGATCATTTTCTATTTCAGCCTTTAGAAGGGCTTTTCGGCCATTCTGAGCTTAATTTGGGATCATTTTCTATTTCAGCCTTTTCTGGCTTTAAGAAGGGGTTTTCGGCGATTCTAAGCTTAATTTGGGATCATTTTCTATTTCGGCCTTTTCTGGCCTTTAGAAGGGGTTTTCGGCGATTCTGAGCTTAATTTGGAATCATTTTCTATTTCGGCCTTTTCTGGCCTTTAGAAGGGGTTTTCGGCCATTCTGAGCTTAATTTGGGATCATTTTCTATTTCAGCCTTTTCTGGCTTTAAGAAGGGGTTTTCGGCGATTCTAAGCTTAATTTGGGATCATTTTCTATTTCGGCCTTTTCTGGCCTTTAGAAGGGGTTTTCGGTCATTCTGAGCTTAATTTGAGATCATTTTCTATTTCCGCCTTTTCTGGCCTTTAGAAGGGGTTTTCGGTCATTCTGAGCTTAATTTGGGATCATTTTCTATTTCAGCCTTTAGAAGGGGTTTTCTGCCATTCTGAGCTTAATTTGGGATCATTTTCTATTTCAGCCTTTTCTGGCTTTAAGAAGGGGTTTTCGGCGATTCTAAGCTTAATTTGGGATCATTTTCTATTTCGGCCTTTTCTGGCCTTTAAAAGGGGTTTTCGGCCATTCTGAGCTTAATTTGGGATCATTTTCTATTTCGGCCTTTTCTGGCCTTTAGAAGGGGTTTTCGGTCATTCTGAGCTTAATTTGGGATCATTTTCTATTTCAGCCTTTAGAAGGGGTTTTCTGCCATTCTGAGCTTAATTTGGGATCATTTTCTATTTCAGCCTTTTCTGGCTTTAAGAAGGGGTTTTCGGCGATTCTAAGCTTAATTTGGGATCATTTTCTATTTCGGCCTTTTCTGGCCTTTAAAAGGGGTTTTCGGCCATTCTGAGCTTAATTTGGGATCATTTTCTATTTCGGCCTTTTCTGGCCTTTAGAAGGGGTTTTTGGCGATTCTGAGCTCAATTTGGGATCATTTTCTATTTCGGCCTTTTCTGGCCTTTAGAAGGGGTTTTCGGCGATTCTGAGCTTAATTTGAGATCATTTTCTATTTCCGCCTTTTCTGGCCTTTAGAAGGGGTTTTCGGTCATTCTGAGCTTAATTTGGGATCATTTTCTATTTCAGCCTTTAGAAGGGGTTTTCGGCGATTCTAAGCTTAATTTGGGATCATTTTCTATTTCGACCTTTTCTGGCCTTTAGAAGGGGTTTTCGGCGATTCTAAGTTTGTTTGAGATCATTTTCTATTTCGACCTTTTCTGGCCTTTAGAAGGGGTTTTTGGCGATTCTGAGCTTAATTTGGGATCATTTTCTATTTCGGCCTTTTCTGGCCTTTAGAAGGGGTTTTCGGCAATTCTGAGCTTAATTTGAGATCATTTTCTATTTCCGCCTTTTCTGGCCTCTAGAAGGGGTTTTCGGTCATTCTGAGCTTAATTTGGGATCATTTTCTATTTCAGCCTTTAGAAGGGGTTTTCGGCGATTCTAAGCTTAATTTGGGAACATTTTCTATTTCAGCCTTTTCTGGCTTTAAGAAGGGGTTTTCGGCTATTCTGAGCTTAATTTTAGATCATTCTCTATTTCGGCCTTTTCTGGCCTTTAGAAGGGGTTTTCGGCGATTCTGAGCTTAATTCGGGATCATTTTCTATTTCGGCCTTTTCTGGCCTTTAGGAGTGGTTTTCGGCGATTCTGAGCTTAATTTGGGATCATTTTCTATTTCGGCCTTTTCTGGCCTTTAGAAGGGGTTTTCGGCCATTCTGAGCTTAAATTGGATTCATTTTCTATTTCGGCCTATTCTGGCCTTTAGAAGGGGTTTTCGGCGATTCTAAGCTTAATTTGGGATCATTTTCTATTTCGGCCTTTTCTGGCCTTTAGAAGGGGTTTTCGGCGATTTTAAGCTTAATTTGGGATCATTTTCTATTTCGACCTTTTCTGGCCTTTAGAAGGGGTTTTCGGCGATTCTGAGCTTAATTTGGGATCATTTTCTATTTCGGTCTTTTCTGGCCTTTAGAAGGGGTTTTCGGCGATTCTGAGCTTAATTTGGGATCATTTTCTATTTCAGCCTTTAGAAGGGGTTTTCGGCCATTCTGAGCTTAATTTGGGATCATTTTCTATTTCGGCCTTTTCTGGCCTTTAGAAGGGGTTTTCGGCGATTCTGAGCTTAATTTGAGATCATTTTCTATTTCCGCCTTTTCTGGCTTTTAGAAGGGGTTTTCGGCCATTCTAAGCCTAATTTGGGATTATTTTCTATTTCGGCCTTTTCTGGCCTTTAGAAGGGGTTTTCGGCCATTCTGAGCTTATTTTGGGATCATTTTCTATTTCGGCCTTTTCTGGCCTTTAGAAGGGGTTTTCGGCGATTCTGAGCTTAATTTGAGATCATTTTCTATTTCCGCCTTTTCTGGCCTTTAGAAGGGGTTTTCGGTCATTCTGAGCTTAATTTGGGATCATTTTCTATTTCAGCCTTTAGAAGGGCTTTTCGGCCATTCTGAGCTTAATTTGGGATCATTTTCTATTTCAGCCTTTTCTGGCTTTAAGAAGGGGTTTTCGGCGATTCTAAGCTTAATTTGGGATCATTTTCTATTTCGGCCTTTTCTGGCCTTTAGAAGGGGTTTTCGGCGATTCTGAGCTTAATTTGGAATCATTTTCTATTTCGGCCTTTTCTGGCCTTTAGAAGGGGTTTTCGGCCATTCTGAGCTTAATTTGGGATCATTTTCTATTTCAGCCTTTTCTGGCTTTAAGAAGGGGTTTTCGGCGATTCTAAGCTTAATTTGGGATCATTTTCTATTTCGGCCTTTTCTGGCCTTTAGAAGGGGTTTTCGGTCATTCTGAGCTTAATTTGAGATCATTTTCTATTTCCGCCTTTTCTGGCCTTTAGAAGGGGTTTTCGGTCATTCTGAGCTTAATTTGGGATCATTTTCTATTTCAGCCTTTAGAAGGGGTTTTCTGCCATTCTGAGCTTAATTTGGGATCATTTTCTATTTCAGCCTTTTCTGGCTTTAAGAAGGGGTTTTCGGCGATTCTAAGCTTAATTTGGGATCATTTTCTATTTCGGCCTTTTCTGGCCTTTAAAAGGGGTTTTCGGCCATTCTGAGCTTAATTTGGGATCATTTTCTATTTCGGCCTTTTCTGGCCTTTAGAAGGGGTTTTTGGCGATTCTGAGCTCAATTTGGGATCATTTTCTATTTCGGCCTTTTCTGGCCTTTAGAAGGGGTTTTCGGCGATTCTGAGCTTAATTTGAGATCATTTTCTATTTCCGCCTTTTCTGGCCTTTAGAAGGGGTTTTCGGTCATTCTGAGCTTAATTTGGGATCATTTTCTATTTCAGCCTTTAGAAGGGGTTTTCGGCGATTCTAAGCTTAATTTGGGATCATTTTCTATTTCGACCTTTTCTGGCCTTTAGAAGGGGTTTTCGGCGATTCTAAGTTTGTTTGAGATCATTTTCTATTTCGACCTTTTCTGGCCTTTAGAAGGGGTTTTTGGCGATTCTGAGCTTAATTTGGGATCATTTTCTATTTCGGCCTTTTCTGGCCTTTAGAAGGGGTTTTCGGCAATTCTGAGCTTAATTTGAGATCATTTTCTATTTCCGCCTTTTCTGGCCTTAAGAAGGGGTTTTCGGTCATTCTGAGCTTAATTTGGGATCATTTTCTATTTCAGCCTTTAGAAGGGGTTTTCGGCGATTCTAAGCTTAATTTGGGAACATTTTCTATTTCAGCCTTTTCTGGCTTTAAGAAGGGGTTTTCGGCTATTCTGAGCTTAATTTTAGATCATTCTCTATTTCGGCCTTTTCTGGCCTTTAGAAGGGGTTTTCGGCGATTCTGAGCTTAATTCGGGATCATTTTCTATTTCGGCCTTTTCTGGCCTTTAGGAGTGGTTTTCGGCGATTCTGAGCTTAATTTGGGATCATTTTCTATTTCGGCCTTTTCTGGCCTTTAGAAGGGGTTTTCGGCCATTCTGAGCTTAAATTGGATTCATTTTCTATTTCGGCCTATTCTGGCCTTTAGAAGGGGTTTTCGGCGATTCTAAGCTTAATTTGGGATCATTTTCTATTTCGGCCTTTTCTGGCCTTTAGAAGGGGTTTTCGGCGATTTTAAGCTTAATTTGGGATCATTTTCTATTTCGACCTTTTCTGGCCTTTAGAAGGGGTTTTCGGCGATTCTGAGCTTAATTTGGGATCATTTTCTATTTCGGTCTTTTCTGGCCTTTAGAAGGGGTTTTCGGCGATTCTGAGCTTAATTTGGGATCATTTTCTATTTCAGCCTTTAGAAGGGGTTTTCGGCCATTCTGAGCTTAATTTGGGATCATTTTCTATTTCGGCCTTTTCTGGCCTTTAGAAGGGGTTTTCGGCGATTCTGAGCTTAATTTGAGATCATTTTCTATTTCCGCCTTTTCTGGCTTTTAGAAGGGGTTTTCGGCCATTCTAAGCCTAATTTGGGATTATTTTCTATTTCGGCCTTTTCTGGCCTTTAGAAGGGGTTTTCGGCCATTCTGAGCTTATTTTGGGATCATTTTCTATTTCGGCCTTTTCTGGCCTTTAGAAGGGGTTTTCGGCGATTCTGAGCTTAATTTGAGATCATTTTCTATTTCCGCCTTTTCTGGCCTTTAGAAGGGGTTTTCGGTCATTCTGAGCTTAATTTGGGATCATTTTCTATTTCAGCCTTTAGAAGGGCTTTTCGGCCATTCTGAGCTTAATTTGGGATCATTTTCTATTTCAGCCTTTTCTGGCTTTAAGAAGGGGTTTTCGGCGATTCTAAGCTTAATTTGGGATCATTTTCTATTTCGGCCTTTTCTGGCCTTTAGAAGGGGTTTTCGGCGATTCTGAGCTTAATTTGGAATCATTTTCTATTTCGGCCTTTTCTGGCCTTTAGAAGGGGTTTTCGGCCATTCTGAGCTTAATTTGGGATCATTTTCTATTTCAGCCTTTTCTGGCTTTAAGAAGGGGTTTTCGGCGATTCTAAGCTTAATTTGGGATCATTTTCTATTTCGGCCTTTTCTGGCCTTTAGAAGGGGTTTTCGGTCATTCTGAGCTTAATTTGAGATCATTTTCTATTTCCGCCTTTTCTGGCCTTTAGAAGGGGTTTTCGGTCATTCTGAGCTTAATTTGGGATCATTTTCTATTTCAGCCTTTAGAAGGGGTTTTCTGCCATTCTGAGCTTAATTTGGGATCATTTTCTATTTCAGCCTTTTCTGGCTTTAAGAAGGGGTTTTCGGCGATTCTAAGCTTAATTTGGGATCATTTTCTATTTCGGCCTTTTCTGGCCTTTAAAAGGGGTTTTCGGCCATTCTGAGCTTAATTTGGGATCATTTTCTATTTCGGCCTTTTCTGGCCTTTAGAAGGGGTTTTTGGCGATTCTGAGCTCAATTTGGGATCATTTTCTATTTCGGCCTTTTCTGGCCTTTAGAAGGGGTTTTCGGCGATTCTGAGCTTAATTTGAGATCATTTTCTATTTCCGCCTTTTCTGGCCTTTAGAAGGGGTTTTCGGTCATTCTGAGCTTAATTTGGGATCATTTTCTATTTCAGCCTTTAGAAGGGGTTTTCGGCGATTCTAAGCTTAATTTGGGATCATTTTCTATTTCGACCTTTTCTGGCCTTTAGAAGGGGTTTTCGGCGATTCTAAGTTTGTTTGAGATCATTTTCTATTTCGACCTTTTCTGGCCTTTAGAAGGGGTTTTTGGCGATTCTGAGCTTAATTTGGGATCATTTTCTATTTCGGCCTTTTCTGGCCTTTAGAAGGGGTTTTCGGCAATTCTGAGCTTAATTTGAGATCATTTTCTATTTCCGCCTTTTCTGGCCTTTAGAAGGGGTTTTCGGTCATTCTGAGCTTAATTTGGGATCATTTTCTATTTCAGCCTTTAGAAGGGGTTTTCGGCGATTCTAAGCTTAAATTGGGAACATTTTCTATTTCAGCCTTTTCTGGCTTTAAGAAGGGGTTTTCGGCTATTCTGAGCTTAATTTTAGATCATTCTCTATTTCGGCCTTTTCTGGCCTTTAGAAGGGGTTTTCGGCGATTCTGAGCTTAATTCGGGATCATTTTCTATTTCGGCCTTTTCTGGCCTTTAGGAGTGGTTTTCGGCGATTCTGAGCTTAATTTGGGATCATTTTCTATTTCGGCCTTTTCTGGCCTTTAGAAGGGGTTTTCGGCGATTCTGAGCTTAATTTGAGATCATTTTCTATTTCCGCCTTTTCTGGCCTTTAGAAGGGGTTTTCGGTCATTCTGAGCTTAATTTGGGATCATTTTCTATTTCAGCCTTTAGAAGGGGTTTTCGGCCATTCTGAGCTTAATTTGGGATCATTTTCTATTTCGGCCTTTTCTGGCCTTTAGAAGGGGTTTTCGGCGATTCTGAGCTTAATTTGAGATCATTTTCTATTTCCGCCTTTTCTGGCCTTTAGAAGGGGTTTTCGGTCATTCTGAGCTTAATTTGGGATCATTTTCTATTTCAGCCTTTAGAAGGGGTTTTCGGCCATTCTGAGCTTAACTTGGGATCATTTTCTATTTCAGCCTTTTCTGGCTTGAGAAGGGGTTTTCGGCGATTCTAAGCTTAATTTGGGATCATTTTCTATTTCGGCCTTTTTTGGCCTTTAGAAGGGGTTTTCGGCGGTTCTGAGCTTAATTTGGGATCATTTTCTATTTCGGCCTTTTCTGGCCTTTAGGAGTGGTTTTCGGCGATTCTGAGCTTAATTTGGAATCATTTTCTATTTCGGCCTTTTCTGGCCTTTAGAAGGGGTTTTCGGCCATTCTGAGCTTAATTTGGGATCATTTTCTATTTCAGCCTTTTCTGGCTTTAAGAAGGGGTTTTCGGCGATTCTAAGCTTAATTTGGGATCAATTTCTATTTCGGCCTTTTCTGGCCTTTAGAAGGGGTTTTCGGCGGTTCTGAGCTTAATTTGGGATCATTTTCTATTTCGGCCTTTTCTGGCCTTTAGGAGTGGTTTTCGGCGATTCTGAGCTTAATTTGGAATCATTTTCTATTTCGGCCTTTTCTGGCCTTTAGAAGGGGTTTTCGGCCATTCTGAGCTTAATTTGGGATCATTTTCTATTTCAGCCTTTTCTGGCTTTAAGAAGGGGTTTTCGGCGATTCTGAGCTTAATTTGGGATCATTTTCTATTTCGGCCTTTTCTGGCCTTTAGGAGTGGTTTTCGGCGATTCTGAGCTTAATTTGGAATCATTTTCTATTTCGGCCTTTTCTGGCCTTTAGAAGGGGTTTTCGGCCATTCTGAGCTTAATTTGGGATCATTTTCTATTTCAGCCTTTTCTGGCTTTGAGAAGGGGTTTTCGGCGATTCTAAGCTTAATTTGGGATCATTTTCTATTTCGGCCTTTTCTGGCCTTTAGAAGGGGTTTTCGGCGATTCTGAGCTTAATTTGGGATCATTTTCTATTTCGGCCTTTTCTGGCCTTTAGGAGTGGTTTTCGGCGATTCTGAGCTTAATTTGGAATCATTTTCTATTTCGGCCTTTTCTGGCCTTTAGAAGGGGTTTTCGGCCATTCTGAGCTTAATTTGGGATCATTTTCTATTTCAGCCTTTAGAAGGGGTTTTCGGCGATTCTGAGCTTAATTTGGGATCATTTTCTATTTCAGCCTTTTCTGGCTTTTAGAAGTCGGCCTTCACATATGTTTCGTCGACCATGATGCAGAATTCAACTTTCGTCAGCATGTTGAGGTACAACTTCCTGGTACGGGTTTTGGCGGACTTGTTCTGCTTCTCGACGCGATTAGGGGCCTTTTGTACCTTGAACGTTCGAAGTCCAGCCTTAAATTTGGCCTTCTGGACAAAACTTCGGCTAAGGTGCAGCTTCTTAGCCACATCCCGAACGGAGGCGTTCGGATTTCGGTTGAAGGCCCCAACTACGCGGTTGTGATTTTTGGTGTTGTATGGAATACTTTTTCTTTCACTTCTTGGCTTCCGATCGGTGGTCAATCGTTAATTATATTACACTGAATCCTCAATCACAAATCGTTATTTAATCATTATTTATTCATCCTTAATTCTGAATTTTGAATCCCAAATTTCGAACCATACAAACATTGAGAAACACTCCAAAATCTTGAAGCCTGAGCTCTAAATTCCAGGTCCTTAACTCTGTAACCTTAAGCGCAATTTGAAAATTCTAAATCTTGAATTTTGAATCAAGAATCCAAAATCAAAAAGCCTTATTCCTTAACTTTAAAGCCAAGCCAAGCCATTTTTGATTTGATTTTTCATTTTTTCTTTTGATTTTTCCATGATCGGACCGGTTTCATTGTTTGGGTTATCTTTTGTAGTTTTTATTCAAAAAATGGATTTTCAAAAAATAAGCTTTTTAGATAGGTAGTTTTAATTTTTCTTCAAACTTTTTTTCAAAAAATAAAAAATAAATTAGAGTGTATATTTTTTTCGGAAAGACAAAATTATTATCTACAACTTTGCCGAAGACATCACACCGATCAAACAAACTGTTTTGGCTCTAAGAATATTTGTAATCATCAATAGCTTCCCAAGGTAGCATTTTTCAAAAGTTTCTCAGAACTGAGTCGTATTTCAAAAAAATTAACTAATAGCACAAAATGGTATTTTTAGACTATAGAAGCGTCTATGCAAAGTTTCAGCCAAATCAAAAATAACAATTTAAAAAAATGTTAAAACTGGAACATTTTTTGTGGAACTCCTCACTCATAACCACATTGGCGTCAAATACGGTACAGGTAAGATCATACACACCTTAATTTTTTTATGCGGGAGATACTTAAAAATACGTGAAATCCGCATGAAAAATCGCGTGAATCCCGAAATCTTCATTTGCTAATGGTTTTCAGTTATTTCTGCTAAATTTCTTTCGAAAAAGAATTAACATCATTCTTGTCCTACGAATTGTGCTTAAAATCAAGAAAAAATATTAAAAGGTTAGGGTAAATCAGTGAATATTCAACTCATCGGACTCTCTAAATGAACTATTTGAAAATGAAAAACCATTTAAAACATGCCGCGTAAAAACAACTTCGCTTAGAAATCCGCGTAAAAAAACATTTAAGTGTAGTCTGTAGTCATCTGCATTTTAACCTATTATGTTTGAGGCATTTTTGAACGCAATATCCGTGTGAGGTTGCTTACATTGTGGGCAATGAATAGAAAAGTGCTACTTGTGGAATTCGTGGTATTTTGTCCGTAAGCGAAAAACACTAGCTATATTAATAATATGCTATGGAGTGACGGGACAAAGGTAATTCAATCCGGAACAGATGGCCAACTTTATGTTAGACGATTCAGAAATAGCGAGAAATAGTTTTAGATTTTCCAGATGATATTTACAAAAACACAAGTTTTTTTTTTTGCAAAACCTTCCCCATGCGAAATGAGTTCTTCTGATAGTACGAGCACGGTATTTACAATCAACCAGACGGTTCCGGATGGTTTTAAACGTCACCTTTAATTCAAGTTCCGTTTAGATGGCTATAGATGTGAGGAATGCATCTTTTTTATGAATTTCAGTACTCGGCGGTCTTTCCTAGAATTAGTTTTCCTTTCCACCCTCGTGTTTCTGATTTTTTTTCAGATATTTCGCCGATTTTTCAACTATGTTCTGTGAACAGCCGATAGTTTCTGCTATTTTTTTGAAACGTTCTGGATGAGCCCTGGATCATTGTTATTGGAAAACCGTTTTTTTTAATTTATTTTCAAATTATTGGTATTCTATTGAAGGGTTACTGTGTCTGTATTAATAACCAGTCCGTTATTTATTTGTCAACTGGTTAGATTGTATGGCTCTATATAATATCTTACTTAGATAAATCGACCAGCTCAAACCGATGAAAGGGTATGAAGTGGGACCATCATCATCATCATCATCAATGAAAGTTTCGGCTTTATATTGTAGTATTTGATCAGCCGTTTTTTATCAGGGCTGAAATGTTTACCGCGACCCTTTACCGGTAAACAAAAAGCAAAATTATAAACCCAACTTATGAAATATTAGTTTATCAGTACAGATATACTGTTTCCACTCACAAAAAACCGTAAATCGATATTTATCAATAAGCAAATAGTATCAACAGTCACGTCACGATGTATAGTTTACTTTACACCTATTATTTTATTTTTTCCACTTAAATATTTGTCAATGAAAGTTATTCTCCGCTCATGGACAAAATACCATGAATTTTGACAGATAGCATTTTTTTCTCATTTTATGCAATATTCTAAATAAAAATTCAGAAGAAATTATAAACAATGCTCAAACCTATTATTTTTTCCTCCACTGTATATATAATTGAATCAGAAAAAAAATGTTCATTTTGTAAATGTTCCGGTTTCTACTGTGTATAATTTCCTGCAAACCTCTACAATAACCTGCCAGGAATGTAGTGGAAGATCAGCCAGAGTACTGGACAGAAAATGGACTTTTCCTTTTTGTCTAAATCATGGTTCAAGCCTAGTTGGCTTGGCTATCAATCAAACTGATGGCATACAGTTTGATTGATAACTAATGTTCGAACGAAATTATGAGTCCATTTCTTCCAAAACACCATACCGGTGAAAAGTGTGTGTTTTGGCCAGATAAATATCATCACATTACGAAAAATAAACACTAACGTTTTTGAACTAGTGATGGGCAAAACAATTCATCAGAGTGAGCGACTCTGAACTGATCCGCTCATTCAAGTGAGCTAGTTCTTTCAAACGATTCACTCGCTCACTTCTGTTTTTTATTACATGAGCAGGCATGCCAGATTTACGTGCTCTTGATTAATTTCCAGATTTGCATGCACATGTTAAGACGTCTACCGACAAGCTGGTTAGACATAAATTATAAATCTACTAGTTTTTAAAGCTATTAACGTTGTAAACACATTCGCTCACTCTTGTGCTAATTAACTTGGCAGAAAATCAGCTCTTTTGATACAAAGCAAATAATTTATTTTGCTACTCATACGCCTGGCATCGCTGTCCATGATTGTGCAAATTAGGACAAATTAGACGGGCAGATTCAGTTACTACTTTGTCATCAGTCATTGTCGAAATGATTCGTTCTGTTGCGAGTGGAAATTAAATAATTTTATTCGTTTTGGGGATATTGCGATTGCCAAGGTTTGATGGCACAAAATTGAATTGATGTGGACACCGTGGCAGGTACTAAAAATAATACAGTTTTTTCGTTCAGTAATATGGCTATGGAATCATCCAGCAGAACTTTTTCTTTGATTGGCCCTTTAATAGCGGTGGCAGCTAGCGACAAGTTTACGATACGCAAATGGATTATGGACCATCTAAGCCAGGAAGACATGGATCACACACTGCGACTAGTGGTAACTGTAAGCCAGAATAGTTTCTATCGGGTGTTGGCAGTAGCAGAGAAACTTCAGTTTAACTTTGACTATCCGGATGCGTTCAACGAGCGGCGTATGCTAAAAACGCTGTAAGATGTTCTGCATGGATAAAGGTGGAAATTAACGAGTACGATTATCGAACAAATTCCGTTTGTCCGGACCGAAAACTTGTCATCTATCCGACCGACGTGGTGTTGTTCGAAAGCATTTTGATCTCTACTTTCCGAAAATTTGAGATTTGTTTTATATAATGCTGTTTGTGGACACGGATTCCGATACGAGATTGGCTAGAAGAGTGCTTAGAGATATAAAAGAAAGAGGACGAGGTTAAACTCAAATTTTGAATGCCTATATTACCTTTGTGAAACCCGTCTTCGAAGAATTTTTTTATTTTTCTTAGCTTCAAGTACAGAATAAATGCTTACCAGTTTGTATTGCTGTAACGATTAGTGAAAAGACATATTCTCCGCAGTACAGTATGTGATGAATTGAATAAAAGCTAAAACATGTTGAATTTTGAAAAGTAGTTTAGGAAAATACGCAGTTGTCAGTTATTGAATTAATCACATAGGGAAATATTTTCTTTAAAAGTCGGTTGAAATGTAATGGAAACAATCAGGGTTTCTGTGAATATTTATATGTACACGCAAAAGTTGGATTGTGCGAAACCAGTACAAAATTGTGCGTTTTTAGTGCAATTGTTGATGTAATTCGGAACCAGTACAATGGTTGCGTGTTGGGCATAACGCAATTAATGCTCTAGCGTTTCTCCAATGTATTTGGCAGCTCCAAACTACTACACCTTAATAGTTTCAACTGGTATCAAGCAGCATTGCAAAGCGAGCGAGAAGCAAAACCATTCTCCTCCTTTCTACTTGAGGACGAGACATATGCTACGCTTTTCAAGTCTTTTGCACACACGCTTTCGAGATACTTTTTCTTCTTCATGCATTCCTCTGAATAGCAGCAAGCACGCACCGACAGTATGAGTGAGACTAACAACACTATGGTATCAAGTATGTACAGCACGGGTGTCTCGCTCATTTCGTGAAGCAACGAAATATCGCCTTGCGCGTCGCAATCCGAACCGAAAGAGAAGCGAAAGAGCAACATGCAAATTGTATGTGGTGTGTCTAGTCTAGTCACCAATACACTCGACGTGAGAAATAAAGTGTCGGTATATGATACATATTCTGATTTCATTCTATGTCAATGTATTCGCAGTACAACTGTTGCGTTATGCGTTTCACACATTTATTGTGCGATTTCTGTGCAACATTTGTGCGAATCGGGAAGACACAATGATTGTACAAGACTTCAACTTTTGCGTGTACTTTAATTTTCTGGTATAAAAGTTACTCGTAGCAATCATATGAAGAACATTGTAACAAAGTAATAAACAGTAACAAAACAATAAACAGTATCAAAGTAATAAACAGTATCAAAGTAATAAACAGTATCAAAGTTATAAACAGTATCAAAGTAATACACAGTATCAAAGTAATAAACAGTAACAAAGTATTAAACAGTAACAACAACAAAGTATTAGAGCTAACTTACAACGTAAATTCACTTTCCTGTGAAAAAAATAGAATGCTGTTGTACGAGTGGTCTTCGTTCCGCAAATTGTGTAGCAAGCTGTTCATGAGATCTACGCCTTCAAAAATTCTTCTAGATGTTCATCTTCTACTCTCTGCGAAGTGATTTTCTTTAGTGATTTCTGGACTGCACTTTTCTCTTGAGAAATATAGTTTTAGTTTGAAGCTTAAGGAGAAAATCTGAAAGAAAAAATGGTATGTTTATACAAAATTCATGTTAAAACAATTATCGTACATTTAGTTCATTACATTTAGTTTTCCCCGGTCATTTTTCTGCCACTTTATGTATAGCTGCGGGATTTCTTAATGGGTATTGGCATTTACAAACATGATCTCGGAAACATGCTTGCTCGATAATCTTGAACGTCTCTCACAGACCAACGGCCCTGCTTTCGAAAATATCCTTTCACACGGAACTGATGTGGCTGATACACAACCTTCTGAGCATTATCTGGTACAGTTTCGAATATATGCTTCCTCGTTTCCCACCAGGCTAGTGGATCACTAGTTCGATGGATGAATGGTTCTGATAAGTATTTATCAAGCTCAACGATACTGCCTGCCGTTGAATCCGTTTTTCCTTGTAGCTTAAATACAGACTCGTCGAACTGCTGCCAAAAAGAAGAGGGACTCACTATTTGCTGAGCGACTAGATTAACTTGGGACTCTTCATTTGATGATTTTGGAAGCTGTTGTATCTTGTGCAGTAACGATTGATATGCGGCACGGAATTTTTGGCCATCTCCGTATCCCTGCTTTCGAAATCTGGGATCTAAGAGCATTGCCTGAGCTATTAGTTCGTTGGACTCGCGCCCTCGAAAACGAGAACTCAACCCTTCGAGCAACTCAAAAATAAGTTTTTTGACGTTTGGAATTGGAGACTCTTCTAACTCTCGAAGGCGTCTACTTAGCAAACGTGATATAACTGTAGTTTTTGAAAGAGAAACGGTTTTTTCAGATGATATTTCAATAGTCACGTCCTTAAATGTTTGTAAAACTTCAATACTCTCTTTGATGGTTTCCCAGTCATTTAGTGTGCATCGGGTAGCATCTAGCAGGGCTAGCGTAGATACGACTGCTTCTTTACTAAGTAGTAACCTTTCCATCATATCGAAGGTGGAATTCCACCGCGTAATAACATCTTGCTTAAGTTTTAATTCTTTTTGTCCTAGTTTTATTTGCATTTCTCGTAATTTTGAAGACGCATGACTGCTCTTTTTGAAAAATTGAACGGAGGTCTTGCACTTGTCTACTACCTCCGCAATTGAATTTGTTATTGCACTTTGAACAATTAAATTCAGCGTATGAGCAAAACAACCCAAATGTCTCAGTTTTAAATTTGCAGCTGCTGCCTTCATATTGGAAGCGTTATCCGTTACTGTTGCCGTAATTTTGTATTCAATATTGAATTTACGAAGAATTCCACTAATCCAGTCAGCGATATTTTCTCCTGTGTGTCTTTCCGTGAACTCAGAACACTCTAACAAATACGACTTTAGGTTACCATTTTTGATAAAATGTGCAGTCAGGGCATAAAAGCTTGTGTTTGTTAGGCTTGTCCAACCATCGCACGTGAGACATATAGCGGGAGGATCTATTAGGTCAAGTTTAACCTTTTCCAATAGCTCATTATATACGGCAGGTAACAAACTATTTGATAATGTCTTTCGACTTGGCAATTTATACGATGGATTTAGAAGTTCGACGAATTTGACGAACTCCTTATCCTCTACTATGGATAACGGATGATATTCTCTGCATATCATTGTTAATAGTTGGGTATCAATACTTCTGCTTTTCTGAACCGGCAATCGTTTTACAATGAACTGTGTCATGGAAGACTGTGGTTTCCCAGACGAGATCGAAACTGGAAGCGATCGTTGCTCTGCAGATTTTTGAGATGGTTCTCCGCTTTAATTATTTTCAGTCGTACTTATGTCAACAACAGCGTCTTTTCCTTTCTCCTTACTTACAACAGCATCTTTTCCTTTCTCCTTACTTTCCTGTCTATTCAAAGGAATCAACGGGTGTTTTCCTTGTAAATGTCGCTTTAAATTCGATGTGGAGCCGGATGACATTGAAATAGATGCGTTACAATAACGACAAATACCTTTTCCTTTTTCTTTAGTGAAATGATACCAAATATCACTGGATACTCTTCCAAGCAGCATTTTAATCTAGAAGCAATTATCAAGCAATTATTAAATTCAGAGCAGGTATAAGAAAGAGTTATGCTTACTGTATGAAATGATTATATATGCAAATACTAAGAATCGATAGATAAATATCAATCAGCGCATGCGGTCAAAATTCACTCTTGGAAAGTTTAGCAAGTTTAGGAAACTTTCGAATTTTCCACTAATTTTTTTTTGCTCAAAAATGTGTCACTAGCGAATGTATACAAAATAGAGTTAATATACTTGCAAATAACATGTTTGGCAACCTTCCAGTGTTGGAAGAGAGAGACATTATCGATATTATGCTTTGCAAACTTTCTGACGGTTGAATCCGTTTAATTGGCGCTGTACAGGTAAAAGAGATTTTCAATGCTGTTCGCACCTACGCGAATTCTCATATGTAATATTCTATCAAATCATGTGTGAGAACAAAAGCAAACATATTCCTTCCTTCTTTTTCGCAAGCAAAAATCAGACAAATATCAGCAGAGTCGTCAACGGAACGTCATGTTAGTGTGAGCAGGCTGTTTTTTTCACGGGAATGGCATCGCTGTCAGCTACCATACATTTGATATCTCATGTAGATTCGGGCAAACCGGCTAAATATTGACTGCAATTAATAATAGCAGATCAGACAGTTTTGAGCAATTTCTTAAGGTTTTCACATGGTATGTGATATTCTAAGTGATATTTAGTACATTAATTGTGTCCCAAAGCAAAGTAAAGCAAACTGTGACAGCAGAAAAAGTAGTTTTGTGACAAACGGTACAGAAATAGATGTTCGTAACGCTTGAAGGCTACCATACCATTCCCTTGGTTTTTTTTTTCAATGTAAGCATGTCGGTCAGTGATAGTGATGGGAAATATCGCCCAAAACGGACATCGGTAACCATCGATAATTCCGGGGCTTTAATCGATATTATCGATAAGTATCGATAATTTGACAGCTAACGTTTGCGGTAAAAAAAGAATTTTCAGATGGTGATGAAAAAAATAAACTATTTTAGATGGTGATGAAAAAAACTATGACAGATAATTGAGTTGGATAAATTTCCCATGGAAGTTTATCATGTTAGCTTCCTCGCAAAAAATATTACGTCCTTGCGTCCGGCCTTCCGGCAGTTAACCGCAACATTCGCCATGGCGGACGAAAATATGCGTGTAGCCATGTTTTTAAGCTCTTTCTTCGTTTTTTTATTAATTCTTCCTCCGTTTTCGCGACAAAATTGTTGGAACAGATCTTGCGCTTCAAGTTTGCCCAGAAATTCTCGATGGGAAGCAGGTGGGGGACATTGGGCGGATCCGCCGACTTCGGAACCACATCGATATTCCGCCGCTCCATCTCCTCCAACGATCGCTTCGAGTAGTTGGCCGACGTCAAATCTGGCCAGACCACCGTGTCTTCGCGCTTATGGTAGTTCTTGATGAACGACGCAACTTCTGTCAGGCACTTCGTACTATAAATTTCCCCGTTCACGGCCAGCCCGGAGCGAAAGAAGAGCAACTTTGACATCCCTTTCTCGCTGATTGTCAGCCACAGCCGCACCTTCTTGGGGAACTTGGTCTGTGGAATAAACTTTACCTCGGTGCTCACTTATTTCGTGGGGGAGGTGAAATACGAAGAGCCCTGCTAGTCGTTGCCATCCATGGTGAGATAGGTCCAGTCGTCCATCACCACTGTCACATCGCGATTCGCCAGGAAAATCGACTAAACCATCTTATTCAACCGCTGTCGCTGCGTCATTGCCTGCAGCTCCGAGACCAGTGGACGGGAATGCCGCTTCCTGCATGTATGTCCATGTTCTCCAGATACTTTTTTACTGTTTTAGAGCATGCACCAACCTCTCGGCCAAGTGTACGCAGCGATTTAGCCACTTTTTTTTCGGTCTTCCTCTTCAGCATCCTTTGAAGCTTCTTGTCGCTCAGGGTCGTTTGCCGCCCGGAACCGGGCTTTCTTTCGATGCTCTGATCGTTGTCCAATAATGTCAAGATGTTGTAGATGCCAGAACCGGCATATCCGGCGTCCACAAAGTGCCGCACGATGTCCGTTTTTGACGCGGCGGGGTACCGTTCTTTGAACACACTCCTGAACGGAGTAGCTTCACTTTTTTCGCCATCACAGTTAGAGTTTGACTGATAGAGCTATCAAATTTGTTTTGCTAACTCATGGGTTACTATGATTGATGATGCATGAGTAGTTTCGTCAGTGCGATTTAAGGTAAACCCATGAAAAATCGGCAATTTTTGTCCATTTTTTTTTACCGAAAACGTTATTCGACAAATGCAATTTTGCTATATAAATTTGTTAAAAACAGAGACAGTGATTGCCCAAACAGAATGGATACGTTTGTGTTGCGTTGACGTCAATTTGACAGTAAATGTATGGGCTAACTGTCAAATTGCCGCAAACGCAGCCGCAACGTATCCATTGTGTTAAGGCGTTGAATGACAAATCTCACGATACTGCGAATGAAAATTCAAACAACCGGACGAGTTAAACAGTTTGTTTAGGAAAGTCTTCGGGTTTTACGCCGGGAGTGCTTTCTACGGAATAGTTTCAAGCCGAAGTATATTTTGAAGGTTGTATAATAAGGAAAATAATTGAAGCAGGCAAAATTCTGCCAATTTTTAAATGGCCAAAAGTTCCCGAAAAATGAATCGGATTTCTGAATTAACATGGTTTTTTCACGAGGCATGTATCCCTCGCGTAAGGAAACCTAACTGTGTTTGAACCTTTTTCTTATGAATCAATATATCTTAGTAAAAATTATCTGAACTTTCCTTCAAAAATATAAAAATATGAGTTTAAGATCCTACTCTGAAAAAAATATAATTTTAAAAACAAAAAATGATTTTAGAAAATATCGGTGATCTTAGATTTTTTTAAATGAAGTATTTTAGATAGACAATTTAGTTACCTAAAACGTGCTATGCGTTGCAAAAATGTACACTTTGACACACATTCTTGAAATCCGAAACATTTTCGGTGTAGGTTGGTCACATCAAGTTCCCAAGTAATACTAATATAATACTGTTTTCCAGTGAAATGAAACCGGTTATCAAAATTGATTCATTTTTCGTAAAGTTCTGGCCATTTGAAATTCGAGAGAATTTTATTTATCCCAATTATTTTGTCTACCCCCTGTATAAATCACACTTACTACTTTGAACTTAAACAGTTCCAAGTTAAACTAAACAATTACCAGAGAATTACCAATAGACTGACGCTATGCTTGTCCATCATATTATAAAAGTTGGCAAGCCAAAGAAAGTGCATTTTATTACAATTTCGTATCATTGCTTTTTATGAGATGATGCAGAAAGTTTGGATATTTTTTTAAAGTTCTCCAGTACTAAGTTGTCGAATTCATCTGTTCTTAGGAAACTATAAACTATAAATACCTTATTAGTTACCATTATTTCTCAGAAACTCAGTGACACCCGGGGAGAACCTTTACACCACTCCCAACGATGCTATTGTGCATGCAGAGAATAATCGGAAGCGACGAGTCGCTCGCCTGACAAGGATTTTCCAACGAATTTTGTAGTATTTTAATATAATGTAGTCTTTGATTCAACATAAAATGTCTCGAAATATGCGACTGTAATATTTTCTAATAGTTTTGATCATGGGCGCAACTACGGGGGGGCTAGGGGGGCCCCCCCTAGAATTTCCTAGAGAATGATTGTATTCAATATATATATACATTCCATACTACTTATCAGAGCATCTAAATCAACACAAATTGAGATGTCGTCATTCATTGGCTAAGAACTAGTTCTGCACCCAGGATCGATTCTCAACCCTTGCTCTCTTACTCACTTTACCAGTCAGACGAGAGCTGTAGTAACTCGTGCTGTATCAAGAAGTCGCCAGTTTACTCGGTTTTGGGCTGTGTTTCACCAGTTCCCCAGACGTCTCATCACTCGCAAGTCTCTTTCGATCTGGTCGAGCCATCATGCACGCTGCGCCCCTTAATTTCTTGTGCCGGTAGGGTTGCTGAAAAGAAGTGATTTCACATGGTTGTCGTCCGGCATTCTTAGGATGTGACCGGCCCACCGCAACCTATTGTCTTTCGCCAGGTGTGCAATGGGGTTCTCTCCAAGCAGCGATTGTAACTCATGGTTCATGCGCTGTAGCCATTATCCGTCGTCCGCTTGTGCTCCTCCGTAGATAGTCACCTTCTGTTCGCCGATAGGCACCTTCTGTTCGAAAATATCAAAAGGACTTCCATAGGGGACTACCGGTTATCAGGGTTTTGTAGTTTTTCGTATCGAAGTGGTCATGTCCGATCATCACCGTGATTGGTGCGTACGTTTGTAATGTCTTAAAAGAACGGGCCGTCGTTGAGAACGTGGTCAATTTGTTTTGCTGTACGTTGGTCGAGGAAAGAAGTGACTTTGGCTGTGCGGGCCGATAACCGGCTTATATAAGGCTATCCTTCCGTTCATGTCCCCAACGACGATCTTGATATCTCTACGCGAGCAGCTATCGTAGAGTTTCTCCAGCTGTGCGTAGAACGCTTCTTTCCCTGCATCAGGTCTTCCTTCGTGAGGGCAGTGCACATCGGGAATAGTGTAGTTGTGGAACCGGCTCTTAATTCTCAACAAACACAACCTGTCGCTGATTGTCTGCCGCTTTGGTGGTACTGTGCCTTGCGGCGTCAAATCCACTGTACCTTCTCTCCTTTCAGGCAAAGCTTCTGGAGCGCGACGATGTCGAAGTGGCGGGGTTCTAGCTGATCCAGCAGAATTCGGTCGACATCCGGGTCGTTAAGCGATCTACTGTTACATGTACTGAGCTTCTAATCGTCGTCCTTATTTCGTCGGCTGGGTCATTGCCGATTGTTCCGCTTCGTTTTTAATTCTTGATACTCCGTAGTATGTTTATTTTAGTATGCTGCCTCACTAGGGCTGCGATACCTAGTCTCGCGACGGAGCTGCCGCCATGGATGTAGCTGGCGAGACACCGCATTTCATAGTTCAACCATCCGGTCCGGATCAGTCGCTGTTTGAGCCGCCCCTAGCCTGTGGGGTAGACGCGCAGACAAGCTGCTCCCCAAGTAGCAAAATTTGTTTCGATAATGAACTTTGTGCATCACAGCAACAAATTCTTATGCGAAATTAAGTTGCAGTTACATCTCAGCTTCATATACAATGACAAAAAAAGCGCAGGAGATGGAGCCAATTGCAAAATTTTCGTTGTTTCAACACAAGTTTCAAGAATGAAACCGCAATTTGTATGAACTTATGCATGGAATTCGATAACAACATGGTAAATGCTGCATTGCAAGTTCATGGCTCAGTTTTAAATATTGCTTCCCTTATCATGCCAATGCAATGGTCATTAACAGTTTTTAATTTTGCTTCAATTCATCAGTACCTTAGCGTGATAATGAAATTCAAAGCAATTTATCATATTTCGTTTAGAGACCCACACTTCTTGGACGACTTCTAGTCCAAGCACCCAAAAGTTACAACGCAGTGAATAAACTCATCTCAAAAACAAATATAAGGCAAACGATCGAGCAAAAGTTGCTGTTACATGGCTTCTGAACATGACAGCAACTTTAAGAAGTATTTTTGTGTGTTTGTTTTTTGTATCTCGCAAGCTTCACGTTGGCAACCTATATGCTCCACCCACTAGATCTATTCAGTGAAGGTTAGGTTTTCAAATGCCGTTTATACGTTTCAACAACAAATCTATCCTCGCGAATTACGTTGTTGGTGTGAAGATTTTTGAAGCAGCGATGCAACTTTAGTTGTTGCTTGTTTCTTTACAATTGCATCTTGTAACAAAAAATGTTTCTTAAAACCTCGGAATTTCATTAGTGCAACAAATGATCACAATTTATTTTTTTATTATGTTTCAATTGTTGCTTGGGTCTCTAGGAGAACAACTACCCCACCGGTTTACCGGTTTTTCCTTGGTTGCTCGTATCCCAGTTGGTACCACGTGGAGGAAGAATAGGGCAATATGCCTTGAACCACACTGGGGTCTATTTTCTTCTAACTAGGGTGAACTGTTAAAAAGCACTGCCCAGCCGTTTACCAAATCTAGCTCTCCTCAATATCGAATCATTGTTGCTGAAAGAGCTTGGCGTTGACGATGTGTTCAAGATATCCAGTACATCTTCGGAGATTCTAACCCGAAGTGATTTTTTTCTGCTTTTACGATACTATTTTAAGCGTTATTAAATGAGCATATTCAAACTCTTTTTTCTCTTTTTTAGGTGACATACATGAAAACTAGCCCCCCCTAGAAATTTTCCTTAGTTGCGCCCATGGTTTTGATTGTTTTCTAGTCGCAAAACTATGTCAATTTAATAAAAGAACAATAAAACTGCATGCGCACAGTACAGCGAGAAATAATCATACAAAATGACATCGCTAGAAATCTTCGCGTCGCTGGACTCACCAGCGAATTGCAGAGTAGTGCTGCATCGACAATAAATCTTGTCGAATAGCAGCACCCAACAAATACCTAGCGGCAGAAGCAACTCCTGGGGTAGGGTAGGTGAGGTCTTCTTCTTTTGGGTCTCCTCCAGTAACCAGCCGCACTGACTTGTGCTCACCCTTATAATATCGATAATTATCGTTAACGTCAAAAAATGAACGATAATATCGATGTCCAGCATTTATCGATATTATCGATAAGTATCGATAAGTTTCCCATCACTAGTCAGTGAATGGAACGAACTAGTGGGCGAGAAAGAAAAATGATAATGCATTGTGGGATAAAGAGGTGTAATATTAGGGTGTTTTTCCTTTTTCTTTTCCGGTTCGTTTCAGAACACATAGCTGTAATAGCTCATATTCGTTCGGTAGGTGCGGTGAGTTGTGTGAGTAGGTGAATCGATGAATCGTCGTCTGTGCAAACTGAGCGATAGCTCACTCACTCATCTGACTGAACTAGTTCTTTTAACAGTTCATGAGCGGATCGCCCATCACTATTTTGAACAACCGATCGACTCCATTTGTACCCCAAAAAGCAGCCCAACGAATTTACCTCAGTGTCATCTAATTGTAGATTTCTTTGAGATTTTGAGTTTTTTTGGTGAAAAAATAACTGAAGATTAACGAACTGCAAATCACTACTCTCTCTTCCAAAGCTGCAAGAACAACCCAAGCCAGGGGTACAACTGATTCGAAAAATATCGCCAATGGGTATGCAGACAAAAAAAAGAGTGAGAACCGCTGACGTGATTGGTAGAATTGAGAGATGTATTCGTCGATGTAGCCGACGTACAACACTTTTGTTCCGGTATCATAAGAAAACTTCGTCAGAAGGCCGGCAACGGACATTTCTCAAATGTTCAATATTTTTTGTTAGTTCATAATGAATGTATCTTCATGAGAAATAAATCAATTTTTCTTCAAGTTCATCCACCTTTTTTGACAGCAGTAGAAAAAAAAATCCAGAATTTTTAGTTGTTACCCGTAACCATCTGACAAAGCCGTCGGTTACCCTGATTCTTTAATTTTTTAATATTTTATTTATTTTCAATTTTTTTTATTTATTTTTATTTATTCCTATATTTTTTAAATTTTTTAAACATCTTTTTCAAGTTTTTTTTTTACAAAAATTTAAAATTGTTCATGTATTCCCCAGCTGGTCTCGAGGTACGATGCTGGCCCAACAAGCCAGTTGTCGTAGGTTCGAGTCTCGGCTCGGGAGAGACTGTTAGTGTCAGTTGGATCGTAGCGCTAGCCCCGCAATTGTCCTGTACACTCAACAGTTGGCTGCGAAGTCTGTGTATAGTAAAACAGAAGGTCAAGTTCCGAATCGGAATGTAGCACCAAGGCTTTGCTTTGCTTTATGTATTTTTTAAGTTTTTTTATTAATCAAGTAGCGCAGCGGTTCTCAACCTGGGGTACGCGATAGCCTCCAGGGGGTACCCGAAATCAAATCTGTAATGGCGGACAAACCAATTTTTCTTTATAATTCGTCATTTGATTTACAATATTGCTCTTGTAACATGACTGTACCAATCAAACAAACCGTAGTTTTATTTGAAACCTGAACTAGATCATAACATAACATGATCTACCACTACTCTCTCCCACGCTGCAAGAACAAACCAAGCCAGGGGTACAACTGATTTGGAAAATATCGGTTATACGGACAAAAAAGGTTGAAAACCGCTAACGTAGCGCAATAATAACTATTTTCGACACTTCCTCCTGTTGTATAGATC